>NW_020272866.1:325886-351618 GCF_003268045.1 Sipha flava | reverse complement strand
ATAATAATAATAATAATAATAATAATAATAATAATAATAATAATAATAATAGTAATATAATTACATTACTGTAATTTTTAGCTTAAGTAAAATGTTGAGAATTTTCTACCCAATTTGTATTATTCAATAAAATATAGTGATGGTATATGAAATCATAGTTCTATAATATGTGATGATAAACATGTACATTGTATAAAATAGTTTAAAGTGATATTTACAAAAGGATATTTTATCATATCATATATATTGTATTTCTTGTTTAATACAAGTATTATATTTAAACACGTTCATGTATTTGAGAAAGTACACTCACACACACACTCATTATATAAATATATAAGTATGTATATACATATTTTTTATATTAATGTATATATCTGTTTGTATTTGCGTATATATATTATATATTTATACATATATTGGTATATTAATGTATCTATAACAAAAACAATTTCAAACGAGCATTATGGTACTTTTGTTTTGGGTAGGGGCATTTTTTCAAAGCATTATTTATGAATTTTTAACAAATACATATATTAATATATATGTATAATATTTTTATTTATTTTTTTTTTTAGTTTTAATGCACCTTAAGTTTCTTTGCCATTATAGTCACGTAATGACAGTTGTTAGTTCTTAAATGTGTGGTGGCTTGCAATCGAAGTTTGTTATGTTTTAATCGTCCGAAAACCAAGCTGTAAAAAAAAAATTAAGACATATATTTAATAACTAAGTAAATTATTTAAAGAATAATGCAATCTATTGAACAATGATTTAAATAAAATTGCTCTAAAAGTACATGTTATCTACCAGCAACAAGTAGTTGAATAACTGTATCAATGTTTGGAAGTATAATTAATAGCTATTGGTCAAAAAGCTATATTAAAAAAATCTATCTATAGTTTTTTAAAGTTAATAATTTGATTATGTTGTAGAGTGTTATTTTGTGTACCTAAATATTAAGGAGTACTGAGTGCACCATGAAGATTTTATATTTAAGTTACTTTTATAGATTTGTTGATTCACTAAAATCTTTGTAATACTCGTAATACTCACTACATAATATGTATTTTTTGGATACTAAAACATAATAAAAAAATGTACATGTTTGCTGTGATTAAGTATTTGTGTTTAATGATTTATGTGTAATAAATCTATTTAATAAAAAGAGTAAATTCTGTTTGAACTAAGTATTTAATGCAACATAATGTACATAATCATGTGAGCACAAAAAACTAAAATTTACTCAATTTCAATTTTAAACAGTACTAAAGGATACAATATTTTATTTAACTTATAAATATGAGCGACATTTTATAATTTATATAATATTCTACGATATTGATAGGACTATTTTTGTTTTATTTATTTTTATTAAAATGATACTAAATGTGTTGCTTTTTTGAGTTCAATAATTTAAAAATTATTATTTATTAACTTAGTATTTTTAAATTATAATGCCATTATAATCAAAAGAAATGGATGAAATCACAGTTATACAACTCTACATTAAAAACCAAGAAATATATTGGAATATTATACCTATTTATATTTAAAAAAAATAATCGTGAATTATTATGAAAATGTATTAATTTAATTTAAAATTATCAAAATAAATGCTGAATTAAGTCAGTGCAGAAAGGTTAGAATAATATAATTTTTTGGAATAATGTTTTGTTTGAATAAATATCATAATGGTAAAAATCAATTAAAAATTTTAGGAATTCAAATAATTAATCTACTTGTTATAAATATTAATTAAATTAACTACTTTAAAACTTGATTCTTAATATATAGTTTGTAACCCTTTTAAATTATTGTAAGATCTCATAATATTAAAATTAACATCTAATTTTTAAAAAATAAAAAAACACAATACTGTTCAAGTGTTCGGCTGTTCGGCCTCCTTCTCAAACTTCGTTATATCTTCTCTCTTTCCTATTTTCTACTTTTTAAATCCTGGATTACCATCATTTCGCTACCAGAATAGACACTAAAATTTCCAAAATCTGCAAGATACAAGCTGATATTCCCCAAGGATTTATCTCTTACCCCACTCCTCATCAATATATTTACGTCGGACCAACACCAACCACTCCCAACACTAAAATAGCCAACTATGCGGATGACAAAGCAATCATATCAACACATAAAAATTACAACGTCGTCTCTGAAAATGTACAATACTTCACGACGAAATGTCAAAATAGTATAAGAAATAGCATGTAAAAATAAACGAGTAATTCCGTGTAACATTCACACTATGGAAAAAAAACCCACCCACAGATTTAATAATGATTTCAATTTCCAACCGAAGCCAAAGTAAAATACCTTGGCCTAATTATAGAAAAACCTCTTCCATGAACATCTCAATTACACATAAAAATAATAATATTTAACCAAAGGTTCCTTCGTCCCTTGCTACTTATATATATCTTCAAGAATGAACACGAAAACCAAATTTGACGTGTATAAAGTTTTACTCAAACCAATATGTTAATACGAAATTGAACTTTGGGGTTCAACAAAAATTTACAATACCAATAAAATCCTAGTATTCAAATCACGAGCCCTTCGCACTATCCTTTTATCCTTTCAGCACCTCTGTGTATTTATCGACACACTGCATAAAGACACTGGTAGTTTACATTAAACGAAACAGCCAAACTCCACTACAAAAGGTTCCGCAAAACTCTTCAAGAACATTTTAATCCTCTTATTGCAAATTGAGCTTTTTACCGTCTCCCAAAAAACCCACTCGCTAAAAAAAATGGTGCAGAGAGTTCTTAATATAATTTATTTATATCCATAAAAATCTTGCCATTTTCTCTTTTCATGTTCACGGAGTTCCGTTAATGGACAGCTTTTCCGCCCACATAAATCATCGTCACTTTATTATTCTTTTTTCTCTACAATCATATACGCATATTATACTAGTATTACGTATACAGATATAGTATATAACAGGGGCGGCCAATCGGTTGATCGCGGACAATTTTAAAGTCGATCATGTTAGAATTTAATTTTAGGGATACGTGCATAAAAATTAATTGAGGTTGTAGTGAACAAATTTTCGATAAATTTTATCTGTGTAATTTTTCTTTTTTTTCTTTTATTCTGGTTTGTATGTCAAATTTATATGGTTCACGCATGTTCATTTCACTATGTCCATTCGATGTCTGTTGTATTACATTTATAATAACGTACTTAAGTTTTTTAAAATTTATAAGTATGAGCGCACATAAACAATAAAAAACGTTTAATTTTCATCAAGAATGGGAAATAGATTTTTTTTTACAATACTGAAAAACAAATGCATATGTTTGATATGTCGAATAACAATATCCACAACAACAAAAAAGTAATCAAGAAGTCATTTGAGAACCACGCATTCAAAATTCGAAATAGATTTCCTTCCTAAAACTGAAACCCGTAAAAAACAATTAGAAAAATTGAAACTTGAAATTTGTAAATAACAATTGATTTTTACTAAACTAGTTTTAAAACCCGAAGCAGAAACAATTGTTTAATTTTAAATTAGTTATGTTTCAGCTAATAATAGAAAAATCATTTAAAACCGGTGAAATAGTAAAACAAGGTTTTTTAGAAGGCGCAGATGCTTAAAAATGATGTTAAAATTAAACTTTAGTAATTAGATTTTATAAATTATTATTTATTATTATTATATTATTTTTAGTAGTTAGTTACTCGTATTAGTTTATAATACTTATTGTATGTTTATACATACTTTATGCAAGTATGTTTTTTCCAATAATTAAACTTATTCAATAGTAAAAATTTTTTTCTATGAAAGTCAATCCTTAAAGGTGAAGTATATTTTTAGTAGATCATGACCAAAAAAAGTTTGGCCACCCCTTTTATGTAGCATTTATATATATTAGTATTTTTCTAATAATGATAAAAAAAAAGTAATTTACATTTTTTAAATTCTTTTATTTTTACGTCAAGTATAACACAATTTCATTCCAACACCGTTTTCATAAATGATAATCTTAGTTATTACTTATTTCCATAACTCATTGTCATTTTAGTAAATGTAAATTGTAGTTATTGATCAAGTGATTATTAAAATATTATGATTAGAGTTGCACTATATGGTGATTATACATACAAAATAAGCCATGCAAATTTAGATTAGTAAGAAAAGACTTAAAATAAAAATAAAAATAAAACTACATTTATATATTTATATAATATAAATATGGTTAAATAAAATAATGTGAGGCTGAATTTGGGTTTTAGGAATTAATTAATCTATTACCTATTATTTTTCGAATTGATTTAGTTTCTGATGTCGACGCAATAAATTACTCACTGTGATCAGTCTAACTACTAAATATTGAGTGAGCTAAATTTAAAGGGTAAACTATTACATACCTAATAAAATTTTCTAATTATTATTAAGTGTTATTAAGAAAAAAATTTAATTCGTGACATAACAAATACTAGTGCAAAACATGGAAGAAATTTAATATTAAAATAATTTAAAATAAATTACCTAAAAATAGATTACATACCGAAGAGAATAGCGTGTTCGAGTTATATTGTTTCAACAAAAATTATGTTCAAGTGTTTAAGTATTAACCATTGTCGAAACCAAATGTATAAAAACACATAACGTTATCGGAATGAAAAAACAAATAAACAGCACACAAAAACATAAAGCGTAAAAACAAAGCATGATTATCCTTTATGTAAATATATTTATATGTATATTGTGTATGTGAGTGTATATATATATATATATATATATATATATGTATATGTATAAAGTCTTATGTATGTACTTATTTTTTAAAATACATCACTGTTTTGTTAAACATCTTCCCGTGATTTAACATGTAAAAGAGTTTGTTAAGAGGATTTATAATATGTATAATATTATACATTGTTAAGTAAAAGACACATAATTAATAATAGCACAATAAAATTATGTTTTATTTTATTAAGTTTTTACCTATATAAATTATTCTAAAAATGGATAATACTGTGTTATTCAAACATTATAAACGAGTAATATTTAGGAAATATTATTGATATTTGACCTTATGTAGTACAACGAATGTTCTAAATTCAGCTAAACAACAATATTTATAAGCTGAACACATCAATCATGTATATAATATATATATATATATATTATATATATTGGTAATTAATTAAGAACTAAAAACAAAAAATAAATATATTTATATAGATAATACATAATTATGTTTATAGTATTAAGGATAAATTAAATTTGAATTTTGAATAAAAAAATAAGCTTTAAAAACAATATTTTATAATTTTGTGTGTTTCTAACTGAAATTTATATTGTATATAATTGAAACTTAAGGAATGCTTAATAAATTCTATTGTATATTGTATTCATTTTTAAACAATTATTTTTGTGAATAGTTAAATTTGTATAACTTTCCGGTATCTTATACGTTCTTAAGCCATCAAAGTGTTTTTTTTTATTGGAACTTACCAACTATAATAGCTAAAATTATGAGACCAATAACTCCCATTATGATCATCATCTGAAAAAAAAACGTCATTTAATTTAAATATCAAATAACATTAAAAATAACTTAACTATCTAAAAGAGTATAATATGTATGAGTAAATAAAGTGAACTTAATATTTAATAAAATATTTTCACAGATCTGAGTTGACAAATCATAGTGATTTTTCTGTTTAGCAAACGGTCTTGGTATCTGATTATAGTTGTCCGTTTCTCAACTTGTTTGAAAATTATGCCGTTAGATAGAAAAAAATATTTAAAAATTGAATTTTAATTGCTATAGTAAACTTATTACTGTAGAGCAGGGATGGACAACTCAAAGTTGAGGACCAATTAATAGAACTTTAAAATCTCGCGGGGCGTAGTAAAGAAAGTAAAAAATACAAAAAGTCATTAAAATTGACAAAATTTATTTTGTACAATTTAATTGTTTGACTAAACCAGAGGTTCCCGACCAGGGTGACGCGACAACCTAGGTTACCGCGAGATTAAATTTAGGGTGCCGCAAAAATATTTGAAATATATATTTATTTTTAAACGCTTTCATGAAAAATACAGCACTGTAATAAAACAGACTATACTCCTTGTCTATAGTATAAAACCTATTGTGTATAATTAATTAGGTATATACAATATAATTTAATGAATTAATTATTAACACATACAATTTTTACATAGTAATCTGAGATGTTCAATCTATTTTAATTTTCATACTGGTTCGATTTAATGTGAACTGTTTTAAAGTTATTTACAGTAAAATACTTGTGACTTTATCTTATCTATATTGTTTATTGATGCTAAATAAAACCGGTTACAAAATATAAATTTAAATATACGATATATTAGTATTGCGTATTCAGTATAAACTATAGAGTATAGGGCATAGGCTATAGGGTACATCCAAATTTTTAGAAAATTATAAAGGGTGCCGTGAGTTAAAAAAGGTTGGGAACCTCTGGACTAAACCAATTCAATACCTATAGATATGTTAGCTATGGTAATATGGATATACATTATAAGTAGAAATTTAGTAAATTACTTGTAGTTCAATATTAGAGAAAAATATATTTACATTCTATGATCAACGTGATAAAATGAAATATCAATAAACGCTGAAATGTTATGAAATAATTTGAAAATGTAGCAAACTAACTTATATACTCTTCTATAACACAATATTTGTATATATATATATTTAAACATAAACTAAACAATAAAACTTAAAAAATTAAACAACAGTTTTTAACAGTAATGTCCATTAATTATGACTTTATTATGTACACTTCAATTAATAATATTTGTATTGTTATATTAATATTAACCATTTTAACTAATTGTATAATTATATTTTTTCAGAATAGGGGAAAGATGAAATAGCCAATCCATACAATTGTCTGTATGGGCATCATCATTTTTTATGTTTCCCAGTACCACTGATTTATTTATTGTTGATAAAATTTTTTTAGTTGTGGGTTTTACGAGTTTAATATATACATATATAATGAATATTATAATTTTTACTACATATGATTAAAGTAAACAATTATTTTAGTGAAAAAATAAACTAATTTATGTAAATTTGAAGTTGTTAACATTTAATATAAAAGTACCATTATTAATAATAATATGATTAATCATATTTGAATTATGAAGTGGTGATACATAATTAAATGTTAATCTTTGATAAGTATTTGAAATTGTTAAAACGTTTTAGAATTAACTATGGAAACTTCTGATTCATTAATTAGAGTGTATTATTTATTATAAGTTTTTAAACGTTATTGTATTTGAATATTTTTACTAATTATAAGTTGTAATTATAGCTAACTTAAAATGGATCTAGGATAAAATTAAATTTTTAAATAACATCTATTTTCAAACTGGATGATTTCTTGAAGTAATCTTTTATGAACTACACAATTTATTTTGTTAGATTTATTTTTGAATAAATTCAATATTTATAAATTTGGGAGACTTAAAAAAATAATTTTAACAATGAATCATATAAATTTGTTGGTAAGTGCTTAGCAAAATAATAAAAATCTTCATACTTTTAAGACTTCTCAATAAAAGTATTTATAATAACATAATAAAAATTAAATTAAATTAAAAATTATTAAATGGTCTATACTCATAAATTAATATATAAAAAAATAAATAGTTTATTTATATAGAAATATATAAGTTAATTAATAAATAATTTATTTTATATTCTTCGTGTTTATAAAGACAATAAAATTCTTGTATATACTGGAGTGTATAATGTACTAAAAAAAAAAAAATAGTTTTATTGAACACATACAATTATATTGTATACAACTATAACAATAATATTAAATATATTAATTATAACTATAAGAAGAAGACGAGCAGAAGACAGAAGACAGAAGAACCTAAAGGCAGACCCAAGAAACGATGGATGGATGGAGTACAGCAAGATCTAGAGAGGCTAGAAGTAACAGATTGGGAGGAAAGGATACAGAATCATGATTATTGGAGATCAGTGACGGTGGCAGCTAAAACTCTTATAGAGCTGTAAAGGCAAATAAGAAAAAAAAGAATTATAGCTATAATTTATATTATTTAATATTCATAGTTATAATTTAATATACAACTATAACCACAACAATCAGTTTTATGAGGATCAAGAAGGGCGTAGCCAAATATCAAGTTCAGAATGTAAGTGTACATAGATGGTGTCAGAATAATGTTTTCATAAATGTATTATTCTTATTCGAAAGTAATAATGAATAATTACCTATTTACGTTTAAAATATAGCATTATGTTTATCCATATAGAAACCATTATCTCTTTTTATATCATTCAAAATATACATATCTATTTTAGTAGAATATCTTGAATATTTTTATTTATAATATTATAATTAACATTATGAATATGAAATGCTTGACATACCAATTTGTTATTATTGGAGAAATAACACTCAAATTCAAGATAACAAATTTACCTAATCAAAAATTTAGATCAAAAGTTGTTTTGGTGAAAAACTATATTTTTTCCAATATGAAAATTAAAACAGCAAAACTCATTATTTTTCTAGAATTTTAGTTTTAAAATATAGTTAAAATACTTATAAGAATAAATATTTATTTGATTTATTATATGCATAGTAATATTTACAAGCATAAAAAATAAGTAATGTATAATATTATAATCAAATAAAAATCATAATCATTAAAATTATAGTTTTTTTTTTAAAATAAATTTTTTTACCAGTAAATCTAAGTAAAAAGTATTTATGATTGTTTAATGTTTTATCAAGAAGTGTCAATTTTGTTTGCACTTTATATTACATTTAGTTTTTATCATCTTAAACTAAAGGGGGAATTCACGTTCTTGAGTTATTGATTAAAACTCTTTGGACGGATTTGAAGTTTCATATTTTATTATGGTTCTCAGCAGTAAGTATTCAACAGCATTGCATACCTTTAAATTTTGTAGCCAAAACTTCCTCTTCAGTTTTCCAGCCTGCTGTTCAAATTGCGAAGCTCCTTGTTGTAAAGCATCTATACAAAATAAATAGGTATAAATTAATTAATTACAAGCCACTAATTATTGTACAGTTGTAAATATAAAAATTATTTTAACCTGCTCTATCATCTAGTTCAGAGAGTTTTTGATCCCTGTCCAGCACCTTCATCACGTTTGTCTTCATAATATCCACTACCTAAAATAATACATCAGGTATTGAAAAAATATGTAAAATGTCTTTCTGTTTTTATCTCTTCGTGTATTAACCTCATCGACTTGTGCTTGAGTTTGCTGCAGTCGCTTTTGCGCCGCGATCTGCTGTGGCGTTTTTGGACCTCCAACCACTGTGTCATCTCCTGCGGTAAGCCCAGCACCATCAGCCCTGTATCACACACACACAACGCATCTATCAATTACCCATAGTATACTAATAATGTAGAAACGAAGGTGTAAAAAGTCCGTTTGTAAAAAAAAATTTCCTAAATGGGAATGTAAAAAAGTTTACGCATCGATTTACATCGTATTTTTTTACTTGTAAATACATGTATACGTATATTGTCGTGTATTCGCTCTTATTATGATATACAACTGAAGATTAACAATAGTCGTCGAAATTTTGGGTTTAGCTTTGCTTTTATATATATATATATATGTTATCTTGTTTGACCGACTTAACACTTCGAGCGGTTTTTAAATTGATCAGAGAAGAATATCTAAATGCACTTCACGTTTTCAATGTGAATCGGTCTCATATTTATTTATTATATTATTCAACTATTGAAAATGGCTTGTTCAAGTATTAAAATTTTGATTAAAACTGACTGTTACCTCACTTTTTAGTGAGGTACAAATATCTTATTTCTATTTCTATAATTTAAAAGGCAATATTTAAGAATAATATGTTACAATCAAATTTAGTTGATAAATGCCCATTAATTGTAAAATCAATATTTGAAACGCATGCTGAACGATGAATCAAATCATTGAACCTTGTAAATTTCCATACAAAAGTCATTAGTATAATAATTATTAAACCGTAACAACGGGTTCCCTATAAGACATTATTATTCATTCCTGAGTCTCCATCTCAAATGTATATGGCATTTTTAAGGCGAAACATTTAAGTGCATTGCATAAGATGTAACGTAGCAGTAAGTAAATACACTGTGGTTGGAAACTATATTGAGGAAAGAACTTTTTTTCGGAAGCTCGCGTAATGAAAGGGTGCAAAAACGTCGTTTCCTCAGGACCGTTGTAAAAAATTTACATCATTTTATCTGGCTATATCTTATGCACACTTACACTACTAGTCGTTATTACGCCATAATTATATTTTACAAATACGATAAAATTTCTCAGCTAAATGCAATTCCGGTAGGCGTTCGTTACCGCGCTACAACATGCCCGCGTATATTTTACCTACATTGTTATCCGTTGGCCGCGTCAACAATTTATGTTCGACTTTCAAGTCCAGCCGACGCGCGCACGATCGTGTACGTCGACAAAAACTCGATCGACCTGAACGCGAGTCACGGTGAGAAATCGATGGCGAGCACAGCGCGGTGCCGCCTACGCGGGTTAATACGTGTGACGTAACCGACGTAACCGACGGAAAGTGGTGCGCGAGAAATGATCACGAAGCCAGTCAGCACTCTCGTGGTACGCACGTAGTTACGGCAAACGACTCACTGCAACTACTCGTATAAGAGCCGCGTGCGGGGGGCGGGGCGGAGGATAGTGTAGGGCACGGCGAATCACCCCGAAAGCGGTGGTTGTTGACCCGGTCCTGTGATGAGATTTGGGACGTCGAACATTCGAAGTGTTTGCGATTGGCGCGGGTTGCGCGAGGAGACAAAAAAAATCACCCGTGGTCGAACGAGCGGCCTTTGTACACGCAGCGGTAGGATTTCGGGAAAACGGCCACGGCGTTGGCGGACTCGCGCAAAATTGGTGTACGCGAACGACGACCGATATACTTACATTTTGTCGAGAAAACGATGGGAACGTTGGACGATACGGCTTCTGCTGTACGCCGCGGTGCGTGTGTACTAAACGCGTACTGGTGACGGGCAGTGCAGGTCGCGCGCGCCAGCAAGGTGTGGTGTGCTGCTGTGGAGCGAGACGGTTATTTGTTGCCTCGGACGCTCTTATATCGTTCTACCGGTGATGGATGCGGTACACCTTGGTACTGGCCGTCGCAGCGGCACCACGTAGTCGTGCCCGTTGTAGCGTAGCGCGTTTGTACCGTCCCGGGACGTGGATGCGTTTCGGCCGACGGCTGCGGCGACGGGATGACGGCGGCGGCGGCGGCGGCAGGTTCGACGACGAGAAGGCACTGCTGTGAGCTTTGGCGCGCGCGCGTGTGTGTGTGCGAACGCTTCCGCGTCTACGGGCGCGTGTGTATGTACGGCGCGCACGCGCCCTCTCGTTGTCGAACGCGGGTGCGGTGCCGTGCGCTTGTGCCCGACGACCGTGTCCGCTAGACAATCGATCGCAGGTCTCTCGGCGGCGGCGGACACTGACTACACGGCAGTACAGGGAACGAATCACCCGCCCGCGTCCCGACGCCGTCACCGCCGAAGGGTCTCGCGCAAAGTCGTCCACACCCACCGCCCCCGCGCCGCCGGAAAACAAGGAAAACTTTTAGCGAACCCCTTCACCCGTACCCACCACCACCGGACGCGCGCGCAACCAGCACACGGACCGTAACATTATAATATCGCTGGGTGTACGGCGTGGCCATCGTCGCAACGTTGACTTCTCGACCGCGGAAAAGGCTGCTCAACACATCGCGTTCGTCGTGATGCTGATCGTACATCAAAAGACGTGCAGTCGTACGGGCACGCGTAAGACATTATGCGCACACCGTACACAGACGTGCAGACGACACTTCATACGACGCGCATGCAATGACGTCAGGGGAGAAAAAAAACCCCACTCCTCTTCCTCAGCCACCATACGTGCATTTGAAAGTGTGTGAAATAATATTCAACGTATTTCGATCGAACACGCCCCTCTATGTGACCGTGTCTACGTACGATGTACAATGCGACTTTTTTCTCTTTGCTTCATTACCGTGTTCGCTTACGTTCAGCGGCTATCTATTTTCATTACCATGGTCCAACCTTATAAAGCCTTATCGGGGTAGTGTTTTTCACCCGGAGTATTTTGCTACGTTTTCTGCTTTGATTTTCATAAAGCCTAAAACTATTTTGGATAAAAAAATAAAATAAAAAGTTGCACAACGTATATTTATAATTTATACATAGGAATATAAGGTATAAAATGCAATACGTCAAGGTAAAAATATAATACATTTTACAATTAACAAAATTATGTAAATCCTTAATATATTTTGACTTAAATAATAGCATTGATAATAGTATAGACTATTCTATAATCAATGATACTAGGTATTCAATACTAGCTCTTCATATTTCAAACTTGTAAAATTTGTAAATTTTAACCTAGACATCGGAGAAAATTTCGGGGGAGTATACAACCCTTAACCCCCCCCCCCTCTTGCGTGCGTCACTGGATGGGATCGTAGTGTTTTTTTTTTTGTCTTGGCCAGTCAAAAATAAAACTACTTAAATATAATATAAGAGCATTAATATTAATGTAATTTATTGGCGTTGGATAAGGAAATGTTACCAAGCTGATGAAGTAGGTTTGTCACAAATTATAATAATATGTAAATATTATTAGTCTATATCAGGGAAGGACAACTCAAAGTTACTAGAGGGCCAATTTTTAGAAAAGAAAAAAATGTCATTCAAAATATGAATTTGTATTAGCATTTATATACACGTTAATAAATTTAACAAATACGACAGCACGATACGATACGAATAAACTGATATAGTTAAACAGTTCGATAGAAACAGCTGTGGTTGAAAACTATACTTTACCCAATACCAACGTTTCTTAAACTTTTTTATCTGTGGAACCCTTTTTGATGTCCACGTTTATCGTGGAACTACTACTTTTTTTTTTTAGCTTTTTTTAGGATTATTTGTAAATAAATTATAATTATATAATAATATTGTGTTAAAGGTATTTAATTCAAAAAATGTTTTAAAATTAAATTAAAATAATAAAAAATATCTACATATATAATAATAATACTTTAATAATAATTACTTTAATTAGACTAAATATAAATGTAGACTATTCCATATCGCTTATACATGTTATTTAATATACAAAGATTTTTTTTTTTATAATGCAAACAGTTTTTCAACATTACTAATCTTAAATTGGAAATTTTAAAGTAATTTTCTTAAAATTTTTATAAAAAATTAGCTTCGCAGAACCCTGAAGTGATCTTCGCGGAATCCCAGGGTTCCGCGGAACACAATTTAAGAAACGCTGCCCTATACTTTACTCCTAGTCTATATAATATTCATAATGATAGATCACTGATAAAAACAAATAATAAATATTACGAACGGGCCTGGTTAGTTAATATTGAGTCCAAATTAAGTGGTGAAGTTCTTGGTAAAACAGTCTTAAAAATCATGACAAGGCTTGGATTAGTTTTGAAAAATTGTGTAGGTGTATCAACAGATGGATGTAGTGTAATGTCTTCTAAAATTTGTGGAGCTATTGTGAACTATTCAAAATGAAATTCCAGGAGCTATTTGATGTCTAATGTTTATGCCAAGAATAAAATAAATAAAATTACCACCTATTAAGGATGTTCGAATTAAAATGTAGTAAAAACTAAAATTCGCACGTACACGATACAAAAAGAAGGTTTATTTATTCTATCCACTTAAATATAAATTTGTAAATCAATAATAACTTTGTAACCAACTTCCGTGGTTTTGAGATAACATTATTTGCAAGTGCAATTTATTATGTGTGTTGATATGTAAATTCATTTATTACTAAAGTTTAATGACTAACTAATTTAAAACAGTGTAATTAAATATAGTTTTATTTAGCATCATGTTTAAATAAATCGATGAAATTTCTGTGATAACCGATATGTATTTGCAGTGGCGTAGCGAACTATAAAGAATATAAAAACGAACAATTTATTAATGACCCACCCCACCACACCAATCGATTCAGTGTTAGCGTTCACTCTACACCTGAAATTGTTAGGTTAGTCAAATTTGACTGCTGTCTTCAAATATATTTAACCATTTACCAATAAGTGATCAAGTCACATTCCACCGCCCATCCACTCTAAATTCCAGAAGCAACTGCTTCTGAAAATCCTAGTTCGCGAGGCCACTGCAGTGTGTATACACATGTGTATATGTATAGAGTGGGAATTTTTTTTAAATTTTCGCATATTGATTATAGAATTTTCAATTAATATACAATCTGAAACGTTTCAAAAAGAAAATTCAGATGGAAAAATAAATTTGATTTGTGATATTTCCCCTTCATACTCATGTACTGATTGACGTTTAGTTAAGTACACGTTCAATGCAGGCATTCACGTACTATCATAAACTACCACACAAATCATTGAGACTTCTTGGGTATTTATCCGCTTCGGAGTCAAACCACCCTTGTTAACCGTAATATGAACCAATCATTTATTATTCTTCATTTTATTCAATGTAGTTGTCCTATCCATAATATAACGAAATATTAACAAAAAAAGTAAACTTGGAGCCAAAAATGTATAACATTTCATCAATTGAGAACGCTAGGCCGATTTGGCTCAAATTTTTTTTAATTTTTCGTAATTGCCAGGAGGAGATTTTTACGAAAAATTTTTGGAAAAGTGCTATTGTTTAATCATCGTAGTCTAATTTAATAATTGTTGACCCAGTCGATAACTGCGCAATTGAAAATGAATTATTAAGTGAAACTATTAAAAAACTATTAAAAACTATTTAAACACTATTAATTTTATTTTTGGTATTAAATGACGGGTATTGCATAAATATTAAACAAGATCCCACAACAGGTGCCAAAACAAACAAGAATGTTTGAAGGATTATTATGCATATCGGTTGATGATTAGACCAGTGGCGTAACTGAGAATGTTTGATGGGGGGGGGGGATCAAAATAAATTTGTAGGGTAAACTTGTGGGGGGCCTTTGCCCCCACGGCCCACACACCCCTTATCTATATTTTGTATAATTTAATAACTCAACACATGTAATGTATTTTATTAAGCACAAGTGCACAGCTATTATAATTACTAACCTCGGACATACTGTTTACTATTTAAATTGAATTATACATTTAGAATATATTTAGATAAGGATTTATTATTTACCTAATTGATTTGTTTTTGTGATAATTCATCTTTATAATAATTACAAAAAGTTTAATGTCGCAATGAAAAGCATAAATACTTATATTATTTTTTTAAATTTAAATGAATTGTAATTAACTTAATTTATATTATTAATAAAAATGTATACATAAATGAATTAGAATTTAATTTATATAATTATACAATTGTCTTAGAATTATAAGAAGAAAAGCTTGTTAACTAGTATTATATCTCTATAGTTGATCTATTCGTGGATAAAGAAAAACTAGAAGAGATATAAGTCAAGGTAATTATGGTTGAATAAAATCTATCATATATTATTTCCAAGCACAGAGTAGAGCACATTTGATTTTTCAGTACTCCAAGATTTCATTTAGTTTTGTATTAAAAAAAAAAATATATTATAATTTCAGTTGATATATGTTATTATTCTTCCACCCGACGACCGACCTCCCGAATATCGATTTCGTTTCTATTATCAAATAGGTTTTTATAATTTTACAATATGTAGGTAGGTATATCAGTTTATAAAGTAAATTAGTCGATTATAAAATTATTACTATTCTTATCTGGTGTACTATTATTAATATTTTAAAAATGTTAATACTTTAATAAGTCTAAACGGATTTACACGGAAAGAGTTTCTCATTTCTCGTACCTACCATTCGAGCATCTTCCATGCGATTATCGAATACAAGATTTTTTGTTCGAGAGTCATATCATGATTATTTACACCATGATAATAACTCACGCGGTTTTCGAGAATGCATGGTGACTTTTGAAAGCGATAAGCTCTGCTTTTTTTGTTCACACGTGTCGAGATTATTTAGTACGATAATTGGCTTCTTAAAGTATCAACAAATGTACATAGTTTTTCATATCTCTTGGGCGTTTATTTTTATCAAACATTCGAAACTTGTATGAATCCGTTCATGTCGATTATTATGATATATTCTTATTTTGTGGTTTTTTATATATATATCTTAATTTAAACTTTTGCTTTTATTTTTTTACTTTTTAGATTGAGTAGTTAACTAATAAAATAAAAATTATGGCAAATTGAATCATGTTTGATTGACTGTTGTGATTAAGTTTATAGAAATTTATCGCAGGCAAGAATGCCTATGAGATACAAGCAACAAAAATGATAAAAACCGAGACATGCGAAATCTTAAAAAAAAAAAAAAAAATTAATAATTCAATTTATTGTTTATGTAAGCACTTGAATATTTTTGATTATGCCAAAAGTATTCAAAAAATGCGAAATTAAAGATTAGTAACGACTAAAATATGGATTGTTTATCAATAATTTATTTCACATTTAGACCAACGAAAGTTGTATTATAACTCAAAAAAAAATTTTAGACAAAACCTCGATTTAAAAATATTAAATTCAAGTAAAAAGCAATTAGAATATACAATACAAAACAGTATAAATTAAGTTATACAAAATTAATTCAGATATGTAATCCTACTAGTGATGTCAAATAATAAATCTGATAATCTTGGAAGTTCTATTTTCAATTCTGAGTCATCCATTATTTTGTCAATTCTAATATATGAAATAAAAAGAAAATAATAATTAATAAAATGTACAATACAGAAAATTTATATAATTATATTTACCCCGATAAAACCGAATCAATTAATAACAAGCCTTTCTTAATAAATAAGTTTAAAAGTATACCAGCCTTATGGCGAATACTTTGGTCTTCGTTTAGTGTTATAAGTATCATAGAAGCAACGAATGACACTTGATCGTAATGTAGCCACGAGTTGATATATTTTAACGAATGTACTATTTCCTGTAAATATTTTTAAATAAATAAACATAAGGTGTAATCAAAAAGTTATTGGTATTATAATGTATAATAATATAAACTTTGATGGTTAAATAATTATATGTTTTAAGATATTTGTGTAAAAAAAAAGTTTAATATTAGTAAGAAATAGATATTTCAAATTTCAAGTTTCTGATGATCGATATCTAGGATGTTTTAGTGGATTTGTTTGATGGGTTATAAAAAATGTGGAATAATTATTTATTATTCTTCTTCATAATAACAATCTAATAGTAATACAATAATAAAAATATATTCTTCATCTTATTTTATTTTTTTTTATATTTAAAATACTGATAATAAAATAAATAAACCTACTACATACATTAATATTTATCTTGTTAAAACCGTTAAGAACAGCCATACATTCATCAATAATACATTGGGCCATTACTGTATATGATTTAAGATCATATAGTTTTTTTAATTGCTCCGGCAAATTTTCAAAGGAAATATATTGTTCATTGTCCTCAATTAACTTAAGAGGTTCTGTAAAAAAATAGTTATTAAAATAGTTAATAGTTAATATATTAAATTAAAACTGTTCAGAAGATATCATGTACCATTCTTGTATATTATTTATTTAATTTAATAAAATACGATTTTGATGTCTTCGTTATGAAAATTTGAAGGAATCATTATTGCAAACTGATCATTGTTAAGAAAAATTTTTAAAAGCAATTGTTTATTACTGCATAAAAATTTATACTAATACAAAATTACAAAATAATTTTATCCTACTTTCTAATATACAATTTGAAAGTAATGTTACAACTTTGTATAAATGCTAAACATAAATAAAATGCATAACTTGAAATTTTAAAATTCAAACTGTTGAATATATTATAACAAAAAAAAAAAAAAATTATAATTATACATAACATATTATAAAACCTAACTAAATTTTAAAAAAATTTGTTAAAATAAATGTAGTAACTTAATAGTACATTTTTTCTAATGAACAATAGTATTTATACAGTATAATTTGAAAATTGACATTATTACCTTCATGTATCCAACATTTTAAATGCAAGTTTTGTATTTTGAATATCAAAGACTGAAGAGTTGGTGACATTTTTATGAGGACAGTGTTTTCATTTTTAAATAATAAAATATGATGTACTATACCGTCCAAATTATGAGTCTAAAAAAAATGAAATAAGAAATTATTTATTCTATAATTTCCTAATACTTTACTATTTTGGTTATTACTTTTGATAATTTTTGTCCTGCTATTTGTAATATTATACATAAGCAATGAATATTCAGAATATCTTTTACTTTCATCAATTCGTGAATGAACGACAGTATATTTTTTTCGGTAAAAGCCCCTTGTTTGAATAATTCACCGATAAATCTATAAAAATATTATTTCGTACAATATATACAAATTATTAATTAATTTTACTTGAAAACATACTTGCAATGGGCTAAAGACCTTTTATAATATTGGAAATGAAAACTATTCAATATATTCTTGAAAAAAGATGGGGTCTATAACATATATAAAATATTTATATTATTTGATAATTAAATTAAAAAACATATGTTATCAATCGGTGGAAAATTTATTTGAATATAATTTGGTTTTAGTCAAAAGCAAATAAGAATGGTTAATGGTTTTATTAGTTTGATTGAGTAGTTCTACTCAAGTCAGTTTAATTATTAGCTATTATTGTTAATTATATAATATAAATTAGGGTACCTAAATCATATTATGTATGAATAAGTCTTGATTTAAAATGATACAAATCAGTTTATTTATAAATAAAAATTAACTATGCAAGCATCAGTACTGAGATTTATCTTAAGCTTGAAATGACTTAAGACTAATAATTATAGATTATATTATAAAATCTAATATAATCACAAAAATACTTTTATTATATTAATAAATTATAACTAGTTACCATATTACTGTTCATAAAATTTTTTTTTAATTTATGTACTTCATTCTGAGGAGTACGAGTATAATATGAGGTAAACATATCAAAGATTTTTTGTGCTAAAACTTTCTGAAAAGTAGTTTTAGAATTGTGAAGTTTGTTAAATGCAACATGATTGGCCATGTATGCACATAACTTTGCATATAAAACTGTAAAATCGGGTCTATTTAAAGCCTAGATAAGTAAAACAACAAATTTAATAACTATTATAATTATTAATAATATTTATATACCCGAAAATAAATTATATCCACTATGTTTTCAAATATATAAATTGTTTTCAGCGGTATGGAAATAATTGTACGTGCCATTTCATCAAAATTGTTAATATTTACATTTTGGACAATTGATCGTACCAAATTAAATATTTCCTAAAGTAAAATCGTTTAAAAAAATAATTCTAAATATTTTCTAAAAATAAGATTAATTCAATAAAATGAAACATATCTTAAAAAAAAATATACAACAGTACAATAAATTGTGTTTTATAAACTTAGACATATATTTATAAATATATAATACACATTTTTAGTAAGATTCAATAATTGTTGTATGTATGATTAATGTTATTAATAATTACATCGAATTTCAAATATTTTAAATTATACAACATTTAATACTTACAACTGGTTTAAGACTAGCTTCCATAGTTGTTATTAATTGAAAAAATTAATATTTCTGAAAATACAATTTTTTTATAAGTAACATAAATTAATACAGGGGATCTATAGTTAAATTATGTAATTACTATTTATTAACCATCAATTTGGGAGATAGGTAAGGCCAAAATTTGAGGGACAAAAATTTTGTTTTAAAAATAATTACTAGTTACTTATAATTGATTTAATTATATAATTATAGTCTCGCAAAAAAATATTTATAACCTTAATATAATTATTTATAAATTAAATTCTGTGTAATTTCATTTAACAGTAGATGGATGAATACAAAACGACTCTGGAGGCAAAACTTTTCTATTGAATAAATTAAACAAATCTTAGAGTAAAACCAACAGGTCTAATAAAATTACTTCATACGTGAAGTAAAATATCTAGTTTTAAAACAACATCAAGCACAACTATACGCTTTAGCAATAGTTATCATTAAAACAATTTAAAAAAATATATTTTAATTAGAAAACAATGAAATTAATTAAATAATACCTTTCAACTGTAATCTGTACTTGACAGCAGTCTTTTGTACGACTAAGATTGTAGATCGTTGATGAAAATATGTTTTATAAGATACAATATATCAAACACCAACGAACAAACCAATTTTTACCGTGAATCACTGAACAATAAAATGGATGTATCTAATATTTTTGAACCGAAAAATGATTTCTTTATTGACCATAAACCATGGCTACGTAGTAGTTAATTAAGTAACTAATAACTTCACTAAATTCTATACTCACGCATACATTATTTTGATTGTGGTCACGGAAAATAATTATATTATTATCCAAGTCTGATTTGATAAACGATATTATTATTTTGTATCGAATTCTCGAATTCAGATGGTTGTAAACTATCAATATCCGTATTCAATGCAAGGAAGTGTTGTACCTATTTTTGTATCCAACGAGAGTGTGATTCGTAATGGTTACAAGCATGCCAGCTGGTCATAGAGTAATTACTCAATGTAGCCAGCAAATATATTAAAATTTACGTTTTGACGGGTAGGAAATAAAATTTATTTTTTTGAATTTAATTTTTTTCATTATATCACGGACAATTAAGTTTTCAAGATATAATCTTGTTAAAAATATAAGTACTTTATACGTATTCAGTGGCGTAACTGAGAATATTTGATGGGGGAGGAGATCAAAATTAATTTGTATGGTAAACTTGTGGGGGGCCTTTGCCCCCCGGCCCACACACCCCTTATCTATATTTTGTATAATTTAATAACTCAACACATGTAAATATAATCTTTCTATATTACATAACATTATACATTTACAAATATGTTTTAAAATGTTTTAATATTTTACAATATGATGTCCAGATTCCTAGGCTTTTTGGCAAGTTCATCAATGACCTCTTCATTTGAAAATGTAATATCATTATGAATTGCCAACATTGCCAGACCATTAAGTCTTTTCTACAAAAAAAATTAAAATATTTTTCTCATTAGATATTATGGAAATGTATTTTATTAAGCACAAGTGCACAGCTATTATAATTACTAACCTCAGACATACTGTTTCGAAGATATGTTTTTATCCTTTTAAAGACTGGAACACATTCTTTCAGGCGTACTTGTAGAAACAGGAAGTGTGCATAGTATTTTTAAAATAAAATGCACATTTGGGTAAATATTGGCATTACACACATGTAATGCTTCAATTGCAGTTTTCGGAATATTGTTTATTCGCTCAAGTTTTATCTTTCACAATTTCAATTCTGCAATTAAGTTGTTCACATCCAAAGAAGGTGAATAAAATTCAAGTAATTTTCTAAATGATACCTCCTCATTAGAAGTTAATGTATAGGAAAATAGACTTTGAAATCCTATAAAATATGACATATATACATTATACATAAACCATTAAAGGTTGAATTTAATAATATAGATTGATTATATGAATATTTTATTTCAGTGATTTGTTTTTAATTTTATAAAAACTAGGTACCAATTTAATTAAAAATGATAATAATGATTTAATTTAATATAGGTACCTTTAAAAATTTCAGAACGGATTGAAAATCTTTCTCCTAGTTGTTGTATAAAAAAGTCCAGGTAGGGTATAAATACTGACACTTTGTGGTATTCTTCAACACTTAAATTGGGATCTGGATTTGCTCAATTTACTTATCGTTTAGATATTCTTTTAGTATTCAAGTCTATATCTATAATTACTGACCTCTCTTATTACAAATGTTAAATATAAACATAATTTTTTTCATATAATTCATATAATAATATACTTTATTTTAGTATACTTACTTTTGCAAGCAAAAATAATTTGTGGAATTCAGTAACACAATTTAATTTGATATTTTTTAATACATTTATAATATCTTCAGCAAGGCTTACTGCTTCTCTCAAATCAATTTGTTCTTTTTGTAGCAACTTACACAATGGTAAATCAAAAGAAAAAACCAACTGAAAAAATATTTTATTATAAAATAAAATAAATTATATTTATTAATTACTATTTACTTGTATAACTTGTAAGGATATAAGAAATTCTGAATCAATAGCTTTTAATAGTATATTAGCTTCCGTTGCTGTGGAATCATTCCAATTAGAAATATTTTCTAATGATTCAACTACAAATGCAAATAGTTCAATGAAATCTGTTACCGTATCATAACGCTGCACCTATCGTGTAGCACATAATCTTTTTAGTTGTAACCTTAGGATCCTCATTACTATTTTCAATGTTGGTTAAAAGAACATTTTGGCGTTTTGGTGTATTAAAGAAAACATAGTACTTTTCGATAATATCTAAGCAGTTTCTAATTGGTTGAATTCCACTTGCAGTTGATACTGCTAAGTTCAGAGAGTGTGCTGCACAGTGCACATATATAGCTTTAGGATATTTTTTTTTTTATAATTGCCTAAACACCTTTATATTGGCCAGACATGTTGCTTGCACCATCATATCCTTGACCATATAAGTAATCTAAATTAATTTCACAACTATTCAGACCTATTTACAAAATATAATAACCATACAATTATTACTTTATTAAAAACATAATATCATTTTAATTTACCGTTGAGTATTGATTCAGCTAAATCACAACCAGTTAAGCTATTAATAGTAATAAATTTCAGGAATCTCTTATGGATACAATCGTTATCGTCAACATATCAAACACACATAGCCATTTGTTCAATAGTAGAAATATCAGTAATCTCGTCAACTAAAACTGAGAAACATTTTGAAGCATTTACATTCTTAACTATTTTTTGCAGCATAATGTCCCCACATGCCGTTATGATTTCATTTTGGATTTGAGGAGTTAGGTATTTGTTTCGTCCTTTACTTGTAATGATATGCTTTAACATCTCATCACCATATGCTCTATACTTTAATATGGCTCTAAAGTTGCCTTGATTTAATGAACATTTCACTATAATATGAAAAATTTATATTAAGGTTGAGTAGCATTATTATATAATATGTAATGCTATAAAATTATTTAATTTTAAACATACTATCAATTTTTCCATAATCTTTATGCCCTCGTAGAGCAATTTCTTGACGACCACAAAGTATGACACAATCAACGATTGGAATGAGTCGCTCTCTATTCACCTTGATTTGTTTAATTTTTTAACAAAAAAAAATATCAAAGTAAGTACATACTTGCAGACTTAAGCTAATAAATGATTAAATACCTATTTTTATCCAATCGTTCTACTATAGTTGGCACTTTTTTTAAATATATTTTTAAAAATTCATCAGATTTCAAAACAGAAAATGTGTGGTACTCTAATGTAGAATGATTTCGAAATACCTATCATTTAATTAAAATTATAACAATAGAATAACATGTATTCACAGGGAAATAAAATTAAAATTAAAATAATATTAAATTATAAGCGATTAAAAGTTAAAACATTAATATATTAAATAATACCTCTTTAGCTTTTTTCCAACTATCAAATACTTCACTAACCAAATATTTTAAAGATTGATTTCCTATTCCACCGGTTTTTGCAAAAACAACACAATGCTTACAAAAAGCTCCACCTTCAACTTCCAAATAAACAAGCCAATTTAATTCGTTCAGCCATTTATACTGAAATTTTAAACCTCTTTTTTTGTTTTTTTCATTTAATGGAAATACATAATTATGATTTGGTAACCATAAATTGGTAAGTACCTACAGGTTTTAAACAAAAAATAATAAAAACAATTATATTGTAGTTTATACTATATTATGATATATTGGTAGGTTTTAACTATAGTTCAGACTAAATCTGACATAAGTCATTAGCATTCGAAAAGCTTACAGTATTTTTTTCTTCGTCTGATAATAAATCACGTTTAATAAACAAAGCAATGTCGTTTTTACTAGCATCAAAATGTTCCCTCTAAAAAATTACGAAGCACAATCTAATTTATTAATTTTAATGCAATGTTAGCAGGCAGGAGTCAAGCTACAGGTATAATACCATAGAACGATAGAACAATAGGTACTGTATCTTATTTGTTTCTTGGACAGCTTGAATCAAATTTATATTTTAAACATGATATTTTTCACGTGATACATCATCAGATTTCTCTATGTTTTCCTTAAATAATAAACAAGAAAATGTATAGGTAAAATCGAATTAAATTGTTTTTAAATATTAGGTAGGTATTATTAATTATTATTATAATATTATCATATATTTTTAAATTCTATTTTTTTTTTTAATAAACTCATTTAAATGTTTTATAATAATTAATATGACATAACTAATAGTTATTGAATAAACTGCAGTGACTGCAATTATATTTTTAATAGGTACTTTTTTTAACTGGTGTTAATTTAATTTTCCATATTTTTAGCGCGAGTTGTAATGCTAATTATCATAAGTTGAATACGTCATACATAATATTTAAACATTTAATTCCGGGTCTAATAATATTTAGTATTTTAAATTGTAATACTTACGTCAGGCCCAGGCTTCTTTTTAAAAAAATTCAATAAAGTACTGCTAGTTGCTGGTAATTTTCTTTTTTTTTTGCTCCATTTTGCTTTTAGCTTATAAAAATGTAACTGACACTGTGATTATGAGAGAATGACACGGTGTGTATACCTACTGTGTAGTGTTTACTGTTTATACGTAATCGCAATAATCAATGTAGATACTTTGTGTCGGCGCGCGTTCTTAGTACCTACTATCTATGGCTATTATTCGTTCTACGAAATGTAAATCTTGAAGTTACATTTTTATTATTATATTATGTTTATGGAATGGTGGTTTTTCCCATCAGTGGCGTATACAAGGGGGGTGTTTGGTAGATATGACACCCCCCTTGAGTCGTATCATATATTACATTATTATAGGAATATAGGTAAATCGATAATACAATATGAAATATAAAATAATGCACAATACTAATTACATATATACAGGTTAACATTATCGCGATTGCGACAATACTTGACGAAAATTATTCGTTTACGTTTTCGTGCACAACAAAACGTTTAATAATAATAGGTATTGTAGCATCGAATACTGATATTCGAATAGTCAAATATTTGAATAATTTATGGTAAAGCATCCGAATTCGAATATACATTATATCTCTATTACAGACATTATGTATATATATTAATTAATTAAAATAAAAGTTTTAGTTCGTACGTATTATATATAATATTTAATAATTATAATTAACACCCCCCTTCAGAAAATCCTAGCTACGTCACTGTTTCCCATTATCGGATTACTTAACTTACCATCTATAATCTATTCATAATTAGGTACAGTGTGTGGCAAGGCACCCAATGTTTATTAATAAATAAGTATTAAAATGAATCAGACCATTTATTTTGAAATCATGCTTATCGTTAACGGGTAAATATTTATATACAGGTAATATTTAAGTATACACAACTTCTAAACTTTTTTTTTTTTAGTTTCGTAATAATTTATAAGTTTTTATTTGAACTATTTGTAGGTAAAAGACAATATTAATTTATCCCCCATACCCCCCCCCCCCC
>NW_020272866.1:302156-325786 GCF_003268045.1 Sipha flava | reverse complement strand
TTAGATATCGGTGATGGGAAAGTTACTACAGAGGAAAGTCATACAAATCTATTGATACAGTTTGCGATGTAACTGAAGCTGTAAATTATCCAACAGAGTTTTTAAACTCATTATATTTACCAGGCAAGCCACCGCATAATTTACAACTGAAGATTGGATCTCCGGTTATTTTGATTTATAATTTGAACTCACCACGGTTGTAAAACGGCACGCGATTAGACTTTAAAAAATTAATGAAAAATTTTATGGAAGCCATCATTTTAAATGGCAAATTCCTAGGTGAAAATATATTACTACCGCGAATCCCTATTATATCCACAGATGTGCCAATACAATTTAAACGCCTTCAATTTCCAATTAGATTGACATTTGCAATGGCTATTAATAAGTCTCAAGGCCAAACGATGTCTGTCTGTGGCTTAGATTTGAGCACATCATGTTTTTCACACGGTCAATTATACATGGCGTGCTCTCGAACCATCAAATTTGTTTGTGTTGGCGAAAGATGGGATAACAAAAAATATTGTACACTCTGTTACATTAAGGAATTGATATTTTTTTTTTACTAATCTTGTCATAATTAGCGATATATATAATTTTAAAGGATTGATTTTAAAAAAATAATAAAAAAATAAATGTTTGATGTTTTTTCATTTTTATATTCCGTCACTGTTCACAGCACTCCATACCTCTTCCACTTATATCATCATTATACACTTATATTAAATTAATTATTTTTTTTTGGCAAAATATTCTCTAGAAATAATTTATATGACAAAACAACGTTTATCAGGTCAGCTAGTTTTATATATATATATTATTGCGTGCTAACTTATTGATCGTATTTCAGTTATTCGCTCAATCTATTCAATGCTTGAATGTAGGTGGATGTTGTAAAATAATTACTACTAGTTGTGGTTAAAGTGTTTTATTTAAACTGTTCAAATTATTCTTACTACAAATAATTAATATTTGATGTGAAATATTTCAAGTCCTAATAATTTAATAAACTGTTGTGAGTCTAAGTCCAGACCACTTGCGTGAAGGTGCTCGGTGTCGCATAGCAAGAACTCGTCTGATTTGCCCTTGTTTCCGGGTGCCTTATATACCAGATGGACGCAAGTGTGTGTGTGTATGTGAAAATGAGTGATAGTTAAACATAGTAATGCTTATTGATTTTGTGTGTGGGATGGCGTATGCAATTAATGTGATAACTTATATAATTCAATTTATCTCACAGGAGTGGTTTATTGAATAATTGTTTCCTTATTGAATGACATTCATGTGATATTGTGGATGTTATCCTAATAATAATTTATTTGTTTCCTTTTTCGAATTTTGTATAGGTGTATTTTTGTGTAATAATGTGTATGCTTTAATTTATCCGTGGATGTGGCTTTTTGAACAATTGTTTTCTCGTTTTAATTTTGTGTTATTAAATGATAATATTAAAACTCGTTTTAATATTTATAAAAATTCGTTTATTATATGTATCGTTGCACATTCATGCATATATGTAATGCAGGGTGACTATAGTGCTATTGTTATTTACATACGCGGGACGCGACAATATATATATATATATATATATAATACAGTATTAAGAATATTCTATTTTTAAACATTATTGATTTAAGTTTGAAACACAAAGTATACATATTGTAGAACGTAATTACATCGCGTTGTTGATGTAAATATTATTCTAAACTCTTGACATTCAATAACATTTGTAGTCCGACTGGTTACACCTACACGTTGTCACTATCGACTTATATAAGAGTGTATATATATAATAGACATAAGTAAGATAAACTCCAAATTCATTATTATAGAGTGTCAACACCTAAATTCAAATAATATTTATGTTGACAGTCATCTAATTTGCAGAAACACATTTCGTGATAAACATTAAAAACTAGGTAGGTACTCTACAATTATATTTCTTTTTTTTTTTGTATGACAGTGTCGCAAAAAACGTAGTGTCCGATTCTGTTATATTTTTATGAATGATAATAATTTTTTAAAATTAAAATAACCGTTGCTAAAGATGCGTCTATACGAGTATCCTGCAACCAAAAGCTTCGATAGTTTTTATATCAACCAATTATTTATTTTAAAATGGTACCTCAGATGTTTAAGTACGTAACTAACAATATTTTTAATTTTTGTAGAAATCGGCACGAATAAAATATGTATGGTATAGATAGTCTATAATGCTTATAATGAAAAATTACCATAAAAAAATAAAATATTTTGTTGTTCGTGATATGGGCATAACGATATTATGTGTAACATTCAGGAGAACACGAATGTACAAGTATATATTGGAGAGGGACTAAAAGCGTAGGTCCTTGAAATTTTAAAATTGTTTATAATATGACTGTAATATAATAATATACACGTATATATACGTAATATCTATACGAGTAATACACATGTTTTCGGTTCCACCTCTCTCTGTTTATTTTGTGTTCACGCATGCTTATTTTTTTTCTAAAAATACAAAGTCCGTTCATCGGTCTGATATGTTACATTAAAAAGTAACTCAATTACAGCTGTTTTTTACACATGAAAATATTGTGACAGTAAACATTTTCATAACTCGGGCTACAATTTGACGAAATTACTTAACTTTTTAAACTGAAAAGTAATGCGTAGGTACTTTTAAAATTAGTTGTAGTAAATTTACCTACTCGTATGTTATTATATATATGACATATGTATGTGTGCATTGTTTACTTGTTTATATGAATTTCATTATTTTTTTTCTTACCACATAGTATATAATTATATCGTAAACTGGGGCGTATTTATGGGGTGATATGGGTGTTAAAACACCCCCCCTCCCATTGACCGTATTTTATAGTATTTCACCAATTTTCAAACTTACTTATAGTATAATTTGAATAAACCTTGTGTACAACTTGTAGATTTTACATATACTGTCTTAATATAATAATTTTCATTAATATAATAATATATATGAATACGTGGTATTTATTAATGCAATACGGGGGGGGGGGGGGGGGTTTGGCAGATCCAAACTTACCATAAATCTATTACATTTTAAAACATCCCCGTTAAATGAATCCTGGATACGCCACTGATCGTAATTATATCACATATTAGTGATACAAGTTATTTTAAAAATTAATGTTTTTTTCAATATTTTAAGTACAATTTTTACAATTACTTTTTAAATCGAACGAAACCATGTGTTACGTAAAATTAAATCTAATTGAATTGAACCCTTTAATTTCGAATATTTTACTATATTTCAAGTCTGTGATACAATCATTACCAAGATTCCTTTTTATGGTGTATAGTCCCTATTTACACAACTTGAAAACAAGTAATTTGTAATACTGAAGTTTTGAGATTCTGTGTGCCGTCGTCGTCTTTCAGTTATTTATTAAATTGTATTTTGTGTACGATATTTTATTTTAATGTACTAACATCATTGGTTATAAATGCTAATAATGTTCTATAATGTATTTTAATCAAAACTATTAAAATCACAGAACACAAAAGTCGTATGCTATTCGTGATTTAAATTTTAGTGGTTTAAGTGGTGCGTGTGATTATAAAATTGATCAACACTGATTTTTCACTGTTGTTGGACACACTGATAAGACACTAAATATCAAGATAAGAGAAATTAGTTCAATATTATTAGTTTAAATGTGAAAAATAAATAATTTGTTTTCAACGTTTTCGTAGAATCTTTAAAAAAACGTACTATTTAATTTTTTACTTATTTTAATTATATATATTGTGCTTAAATGTTACCTTTAAAGCCTCCGGTGTCTAAAAAGAATTTAAAAGACATTAAACTCTTAATTTATCCTATTTATGATGAAAATGGAAAAATATTCGATGAGAGTTCATGGCCTAAGTACCAAGGGATTTTTAATGGGCGAATAATAGTTGTCAACGATTCAAATGACATATCACGTCTTTGCAATTTGGTTGGTAATATAGTTATTGTTTTTGTTCAGAAATTTAAACTGACATTCTTTATATTAGGGTTATTTTGGACAATCTGGTGTATTTGACAAGAACACATTTGTAGACTACAAAACATTACTAAATCAAGTATTTAAACAAAAAAAGAATTGGCATGCAATGGAATTAGTGCCATTTGAATTCCCTAGTAATATAGAAAATAAAAAGGTTGAAGAAATACAGGTTGAAAATGATGATGAAAATTGTCAATTAATTAAAGAACCTAGTACGTCTAAAAAAAACTTAACTGCTGATTGCACACAAAAAATTAACTTACTGAAACAAAATATACAAGACCATACACTAGAAAATTGTTTAGCCAACTACATTAAAGAACCGAACACTAATGATAATTTAGTTGTTGATGGTACTCCTACTAATTGGAAAGATCTCAAAACTAATTTTAATAAAGAACTTAATAAATTGTTAATCTTATCTGGATGTGAACAAAATGTATTATATTATTTACTTTTAGAAGAAGCTTTTTTTTTATGTTATACATTAGAATGTTTGGAGATACAAGGAGAAAATGGTTTAGTAATGAATGTACAGGAGTGCTGGAAGCAATTTAATGGTTTAAAAAAAGATTTTCCATATTTTTATGCTGCATATCATTATTATAGATCAAAAGAGTGGGTGGTTAAACCAGGACACCAATATGGTGGTGATTATGGTAAATTATAAATATTAATTAATAATTTTAACTGTTCTTATCAATGAATCTGTTTTTAGTGTTGTACAAATTGTCACCTTTTTATTACCATTCTTCATATGTGGTCGTAGTCAGCATTAATGGTCAAAATAGTGAATTGTTGTCATCATGGCCAATGTGGTTTGGATGCAGTCGAGTAATAGAAGCTGCTAATAAGGATTTATTAATATGTACAGTTCATGGTCCTCCATATGAAGAAGGAATGCCTATAGATCTAACTCAATACACTGTAAAGGACACTATTGTAAGACGTTGGTTGCCATCTCAAAACAGAATGAAACCTTAATGTTGTTAATATGACATAAATAATAAATATAGGTAAAATTTACATAAAAAAATAGAAAATTTCAATATGAATAAACTTCACAATATACTAATTTTATGACTACATTGGTTTAATTTTATAGTCTATGATTACTTTATCATTTCAACTTTTCATTCTAATTCCGTCAGAATTTTTTTTTAATCCAGTTAATCTATATTGTCTTCGTTCTTCTAAGTATTGATTTCGACATTCCTTTATGAAATCCTCATTTATAAACCATTTTTCCATACAAGTATTTAATAATTTCACTTCTTGTCTGCATTTATAAAACATAAAAAATCCAGTATCCAAACAACAATCTCCAAAAGCTAAATGAAAATTGAAAATATAAAATATAATAAATTTTCATTAATAAAAAATAATTTTCAAAAATTGAATAGATACCTTTATTTTCTTCAACACATTTTTCATATTTAGCTCTTTCTCGTACAATTTTAGGAATTACCACATTTTGTTCGATTTTTCGTAATTTATAATCATCTGGATCTCCTGCACATTTTATTAAATTGATTAAAAGTAATATGTAAAGTAAGAACTATTATTAATAATAATTGTACATACCCAACCCGTGAGGACCTCCTGCATACCGAGGCTTACGTACATTTTCTTTAGATTCTGACATTACAACATGAAATATATAATTAAATAGTAAGTAATAAATTAATGTTTCAATTAATAATATTCATAAAATTTAAAAAAAAATCAATTATATTAGTTATAATTGTTAAATCTCTTGTGATATTCATAAATCTAAAAAACACAGTTATTTTAAATTGAAAAGTCCTGTATTGCAAATAAATTTGTAAGTATTGAAGATATTAAATTATTGTATATAGCAATTTCATAATGTGTTATCATTTCGTTTTACTGATAAATGATAATATTATTATTATCTTAATTTTCATTTTTAACCTCACTGTTGTAGTAAACGAAGTATTTTAGGTTATGTGATTAGTTTGTTGTCAAACTCAAATTCGCTTAATCATTTTTCGAATGCATTTACAGTCAGTGCCGTGTACCACTTTCAAACATTTCCATTGTCAATTATTGCTTCTCATGCATGGTAAATGTTGTAATCTTAAATTATAATATTAGCTGAATGAAATAAAATAAATACATCAACAAAATCTACGAAATTTCTGGTAAATACTGTTTTAATATTTAAATAGCTATTGTTTTTAACGTCATGTAATATTGTAATTTGTTATTATCATACTTGTGTGTTTAGATAATCCTTTTGAAATATGGATCGTTTATTAAGATTGGGTGGTGGTATTCCTTTGGGACAAGGATCTGCTCCAGCTGCCGATACTCCTGTTGTTGATACTGCTGAACAAGTTTATGTATCATCATTGGCTTTGTTAAAAATGTTGAAACACGGACGTGCTGGAGTTCCTATGGAAGTTATGGGCTTAATGTTGGGTGAATTTGTGGATGATTATACAGTCCGAGTAATTGATGTATTTGCTATGCCTCAAACGGGAACTGTACGATTATGCTTTATTATGTAAGGTTTCAATTGATACTAACTATCAATAATTTTAGGGTGTAAGTGTTGAGGCTGTAGACCCAGTTTTCCAAGCAAAGATGTTAGATATGTTGAAACAAACTGGTAGACCTGAAATGGTTGTTGGATGGTACCATTCACATCCTGGATTTGGTTGCTGGTTGTCTGGTGTAGATATCAATACACAACAAAGTTTTGAAGCTCTTTCTGAAAGAGCTGTTGCTGTTGTAGTTGACCCAATTCAGAGCGTCAAAGGTATTGCTTTTTAAATCTTAGCTTTATTTGGTTTAAAATAGAAACTTATTGAAGTCCATTTGTAATATTATAAAATTACTAGAGATAACATCTGTAACACTTAATGTTTGTATTTTTATGTATTTTAGAAGTAATCTACTTTCATTATTACTAATTAAGAAAATAAGTATTTTATTCATTATATTCCTATTAAATTAGTAAAAGAATAAATTATTATATTTTATTAATACTTTGTTATATATTGAACTATCAACAATGTCAATTATTGTAACAATTATTAGATTTTCAAACTTTCAATTTATTTTACCTCTATAAGTTATATATATTATTTATTTAATTTGACTATAATATATTTTAAAAAACAACAGTTTAATTTGAATTCAATTCAACTTGCCTGCAGGTAATACATTTGAGTAGGATTGCTGTTGTAAATTGTTGCCTGATTTAAGCAGTTTCAAAAATTATAATTGAGTAGACCTACCACTAAAAATAATATTATTTAGTTATTTTCATTAGAAAAAATGATTTAATAACTATTATCTAAAACAGCAAATTGTATGTACAACTAAGGTATAATTTGGATAAATATCTTTTGGAGGAGATAGTTCACTAACAGCACATCAGAAATAAATTTAACTGTCCACATTTGCTGGTTTTTTTCTTATTAATTAATATTATTTATTTTTAATTTAAGTATATCTCTAGACCAATTATATTTGAGCAACATTGAATATTTACAAAAAGAGAAATTAAGATTTTAAAATTAATTATTAATAAGAAGATTTTGGTTGTTTAATTATTTAACGTGTAATCTTTAAGATGCTTTAAATCTAACAATGGCTCTCGAAAACGCTGCAGCAAAAGTAGTTACAAATTAATGTGAAAAAAAACAAAAATTTTAACGATTCTCGACAGCGACCCACCACAAGACGTATTTGAATCAATAGCTTTCGAAAAAGTGGGAGAATTCCAATATTTAGGAGCGCTTCTTAATACAAAAAATGATTGATCACAGGAGATAAGTGCGAGGATAGCAAAGGCAGAAAGAGCCTCTTTTGCACTATCAAAATTTTTTAAATCTAAAGCGCTGTCAAAAAAGACAAAATTGAGGTTATACATGGCAATAATAAGGCCTACTCTCACTTATGGGTGTGAAGTATGGACAACAAGTATGACGAAAAGAAGACTTAGAACCTTCGAAAACAAAATATGGAGAAGGATATGTGGACCAGTTCGCGACGCAAGAATAAATGAGTGAAGAAGAAAGTTCAATAAGGAACTACAGGAAAAACTGGGCCTAGCACCAGTCACTAGCTACATAAAAGGACAATGATTACAGTGGTTTGGGCACATAATGAGAAGAAGCGAAGAAGAAACCATTAAGGCAGTGATAGAATGGCAACCAGAAGGGAAGAGACCTCGAGGCAGACCAAGGAAAATATGGTTTGACTTAATAGAAGAGGATCTTAAAACTGTGGGAGTAAAAGAATGGAAGGAAATTTTACAAGATCGAGAGAAATGGAGGGACATAGTGTTGGTGGCAAAAACTCTAATAGAGTTATAAACACTAGTTATGATGATGATTTAATCTTTTATAATGATATTTTTTGAGTATATGTAGTTGAAGGTATTTGTAGAGAGATTTGCTCATATTAAATTAGGAAGGTCCTGTTTTGATTCTAAAAGGCCTGTAGTGGACATATTTATTATAAATAATGGATTTTTTTCTTCGACCTAAGAGTAACAGTACAACAACAATATTATATAAGTAGAACAATAAAAAAAAATAAAAAAAATATATTAAAACAAAGAATCATAAAATTGTAGGTGTATCTTAGAGGCTCATTTTATAAATAAAGTTTTAGTTAGGAATAAGGAGGATATTTTAAAAATGAGTTGTATGCTCATACATCTCTGTATGATCTGTGACTAACAAAGTTGGTTAAGATGGAGAATCAATTTGATTAATTATTAATCTGCTAATGAATTTTAAATTTAATTTTCTTTTTAGGTGAACAAAAGTGGTAGGTCTAGTATATTTGAGATATTGGTATTTTAGTTGGTTCCCAGATTTGGATTCCATAGAACCAAACTGGTCTTATAATAGATTTGTAATTCATTTTATAATTTATATAAATCATATATTTTAGAAGATATAAATATAACTATAATATATATATATATATATATATAACTCAAATATTAACTTGTTCTTGTTTAAGTATTTTGTAATAAGTCACTATTCTAGTATGTCTATGATGTCAAGTCTTTTGTTGAAGGTTAGATTGAGATTGGACTTAGGTTAATTTAAAGTTGAGAACATTAATTTTGATAATTATCCTGAACTGATTATTCTTCATTTTCTTTATAATATTCACCTTTTTGACTTAAAAATATTTATTTCTTGATTATTTTATTTAAGTGAAGGTAAAGAAATTTTACTGCTATGTTGTTGAAATTATAATTTTTCTAGTAATTTTGTTTGTATTTAAAAAAGGACTAAGGTTAATGTCAGTCATAAAAAAGTTTTATTAATGCACCTAAGGTATTAAACTTATACTCGATTATAATAAAAAAAATATGCAAAATGAATATTTCTGTTAATTGAATCTGTCATTTTGAAAAGGCCATATCTCCATGAAATAAAAATTTTCAGGAAACGTGGAAAACTGGTTTTAGAGATCAAAATTAAATTTAGACAAAAATTGAAAAATTGTTAAATTATTTAATTCCCTTATATAAAATCAACTATGATATGGCCGTAATGCTGGAAATATGTGTTATTATTGATTAAAAACATATGTCATATAAAACTAGTTTTAAAAATATGTGGAGAAATGACCAATTCAATTAAATATTAAGTCTAAATATTGTTGAATGTTTAATTTTAAAATTTTGTTTAATTTTAAAATTTTGTTTAATAAATATTAATAATTATTTTAGGAAAAGTTGTGATAGATGCTTTCCGTTTAATAAACCCCAATATGATGGTACTTGGTCAAGAGCCCAGACAAACTACTAGCAATTTAGGACATCTGCAAAAACCATCAGTTCAAGTCTGTAAAATGTTTATTATTGTTACTTTAATTATTTTAATCATAAAATACATCAATTATAGGCTTTAATTCATGGTCTTAATCGTCATTATTATTCAATTTCAATAAACTATCGCAAAAATGAACTTGAACAAAAAATGTTATTGAATTTGCATAAAAAATCGTGGATGGATGGAATGGCTCTGGAAGATTATGAAAAACATTGTGATATCAACCGAAGTACAGTTAAAGACATGCTAGAATTAGCTAAGAGTTATAACAAAGTAATGCACTAAATAAAATATATAATAGTATTTTATTGTAAATTTTTATTAATAATTATTAATTATCTACAGGCACTGGAAGAAGAAGATAAAATGACACCAGAACAATTGGCTATTAAAAATGTTGGCAAACAAGATCCTAAGAGGCATTTGGAAGAAAAAGTTGATAATTTAATGTCTGCAAATATTGTTCAATGCTTAGGTTCCATGTTGGATACTGTAGTGTTTAAATAAAATTTCTCATCAAATTCAATGACCATGGAAAAACCTTGAATAGAAATAAGTTATTTCTATTGTATATCAGCAAGTCATGTTTAATATTTGATTGCTACATTAATGTTTGTACGAATATTATTCATCACTATTTTCTCTTTTTTTTTTATATAAAATTATAAAAATATCAATAACAAAAAATCTAGTTTAATAAAGATTTGTATTCATATAATACATATTTATATATTAATATAATTAGTTATCATCAAATTAATAGTTTTTAATCTTGATGATACTGAAAAAAATCAAACTTTTTTACATGATAAATATTATGTAATATGACCCTGATTTGTAACAATTAGTTTTTTAAGCAATTTTTAATTCTTAATACAATTTGAAGCAATGTGGGTTATTTTATATAAAATTATTTTAATAAGTGACATTTTTAATTAATTCATTTTTTTTTTAAACTACAAATTTCTTTTGATGTTTCTTTGCAATAATTATCCTGAAAGAGAAATATAATTATAAATTTGATGCTAACCATTTTACTACTATTTAAATTAATGTTTCAGATAAATTTTCCAATTTTAGTACATTTTTGAAATTTGACTGTTAAATATACAAAAATGTATGTTATACCTAAATATTCAATAATCAATAAACGCAGAAAAATATTAATTTTATCAAGTTAAATTTGCATATTATTGTTTTTGTTATTTATTAATCTTAACAAGATTTTGATGAAGATATTAAATATTTTGTGTGTGTGTGTATATATATATATATAAATATATTTGAAATAAAACTGCAGCTATAAGTCAAACTATTGATGCTGCCATCTACTTTCTGATTGTATTATATATATGTATGTAATTAACAGGGTTATAATATACGTGTATAAAACTTTATATGTTACACGTATAAATCAAACATATAATACGGTTTATTTTTTAAATTCACGCTTAAAAATAAAAAATATATTTTGCTGTTTTAAGTATTTTATATTATATATCTACTTTAAAATTTTCGTTTATAATCTATTAGGTAGTATATAATATTAAAAGTATTACAAATATCATAAGTACAATGAATTTACTATAAATACGCCCCCGATAAATAATGATAATTATTAACAATAGATTAATAGCACCACAATTGTTTATTTATAAGGTATTTTCTTTTTATACAGTTTAAAACGTATAAAACTACTTGTTTTTTATTATGAATATTATATGTATGTATAATATGTGTTTTGTACTATACCGTATTATATGTTTCAACCCTGGTAAATAAGTATAATTATTATTTATAGTATAACTATTTAAAATAAGAAATTGTATTTATTATTCTTTTATAACATAATAATTTGTCATTGATATACCAACTATTTAATTTGAGTATATATATAAGCTTAATTTTCATAATGGTTCATTAGAAGAAAATATAAATTTTATTTGATTGTATTCGCTTATAAGTTGAAATATTTTTAATTAATAATAATGTAACATTTAAATACTTCTAACAAGTCTGTATTAAAAAAACTTTGGTCCATGGTAGAGTGTTAAGTATTAATTTATAATCAAATACTTATAATTATACGAGGAACTATTATTTTCAAATCATAATTTTTTTATTGATATTTTACAAAAAAAGATAAGAAAACATGATATATTCAATTATCTATAAATAACTAACAAAAACATTTGATACTAAACCATCCCTAGCAAATTGTGATATAAGTATACAGTGAAAAAATATAAGTATACAGTGAAAAATTTAAATCTTCAAAAGTTTGAAGCAATCCTTGTGGTCAAAATTGTGCATAGACATGTAATAAGAAATAGATCACCGTATAACCAATTAAGTAATCGTTTCACTCAAGAGGTCTATTTTTGAATTTTACATTAATCATTAATTTCACACTAATCGTATTAGTACATTAAAACATTAACTTTTAGTAGTTCAACTATTAGTGCACTAAAATGTTACATAAACTTTTTAGAGTGGGTATTTATTGCACTAATCGTGCTTTAGCATATAAATAAACATTATTGTATATATGTTATGTGAAAACAATAAAACATTCGCGTGCCCAGTGGCGTACATTCGATCTTGCTCTGGGGGGTTAACAAAAATAATCCTTATCTTTTTTTTTTTCGTTGTACAGATAAATAAGATAAATAACTGCTATAAACAGTTATTATTTTATACAACTTTTTTACCAATTTACAGTTTACTTTTACATTACAGTAAATTAATAGTTATTGGAATATAAAAACAGCATAGTTAACAAAACTTTTCAAACACCTATCAATAAAATTATTTAATTATCATAATATTTGTATAGTTGTATATTTTATGTTCAAAGCGTAATAATGAAACTACGAATATATTACACGTCATCAATAATAAAACAATTTTCTTTTTTTTTTTTTTTGGCCCTGGGGGGGGTTTGAACCCAGAAACCCTTCCCGTATGTACGCCACTGCGCGTGCCGTTTATTTGTAAAGTCGTTTTAATTTCAATATATTTAGTTTATAATTATCTGTTCAATAAAATATAAAATAATAAACACTTCAATAATATGAAACATTTGGTTGATTTAAATAACGTCAAAGTTATAAACAATTTAGAAATTGTCGAAAAAAGGCAAAATACAGTTCGATTTCATGTAATTGAGGATCCTTTTATTGGTATGTTAAATGAAAAATGTACAATAATATATATTTTTATTTTAAACAATTAATTTCCCACATTAATAGATAAGATACAGATAAGTATAATATTTTACTTATTATTGTAGGTTTGACTGAAAGAGAACAAATTTAGGTTTACCAAAGGACTCATAAATTTGTTAATAGACTAATTGCGTCCCTATCTTCAACCACCATTTAGGAAATCAGCTAAAGTATCGAACGTAAGATAAATAAATACCTATGTAGTATGTATAGATAATTTATAATATAATACCTATGTATAATTGTATTTAAAATAAATAATCGGAAACTTGTTCTGCTGTATAGTAGGGGTGGAGTGAACCTCGATCATAGACTAGATCACTGTAATGGATGTGTTAAATTTGAATTCAGTGGTTAGTATCATTGTGTCGAAAAACGATTCTGAACAGAGATGATATCGCTATTTTAAAAAAAATACCAGTACCACTAGGGCTACAACTAAGAAAACTTGAAAATTTCAGTTCTCTGTTTTAATATATTTGTAATAGTTTCACATAGTGACTGTGAATTTTTCATTGTAAAAATTAGTCCAATCTTTTTAGTACACAATTTCGGATGTTTGTGGACAAAATCAATTACTAATGTCTTGTTCATACGTCACACTTTTTGATTTTGGTTTTTCCTCCATCTCAGAAACAATATATACTTATATATTATAATTGTACTTAAATTTAGTCGTAAAATGTAATTAAAATATTTTTAATTTAATAAAAAAAATTATAAGATAGTAAATTATTATTTTTTTTTTTTTAAATAATCTTGTTATCAATATTTATCACTGAAAAATACAATGACATAGGTAATCGATAATAATGTATATTTTACAATATTGTAAATAAAATATTTTCAAATACATATAGAAAAGATTAGTTTAAAAATGAAATATTTAACAATATCATAATAGTGTATAAAATATTAGATCAAAAAAATATTTGATTCAAAAATACGATTATTGATTGGTGTACTAAAAATTTCGTCTAAACATTTAGTATTTTCCTAACTTTGGCTAATGATTAGGGCGAATTCAAAAATAGACCATCAGAATCTAAAATATTTCTGTTCATTGCCTAAAAAAAATACAGAAATTTGGTTTTATCATAGGTTAGAATAATGTTTTGATGTTATACGGTTTTTAAAATTGTCCTTGGAAAACACGATTTATATTTTGGGCACTCAACTTAAAATACAAAATGAAAACGACTGTACAGTACCTATTAATATAGTTTATTTCTTATTAATGTGAACAGTGACGCCAAAGTTTTAAAAATTTGGTCGAGCGAAAAATTTTTAAAAATACCACAATGTCTTAATACCGGCCCCAATGGCGTGGCCTAGAAGAAAAGGAATAGTGGTTTTACCGAAAAATTAATAATATTAAGTTTAATGGGGTTATTAAAACTTCATTCCAATATGAAGCGGCCACATTCTAAATTTTCAAAATATCTCTGGCAAAGATCCAACTTCAGTATAGGTTAAGCCGTCGGCAGGAGCAGGCAATAAAACCATTTTGTCCACGATCCCAGTCTAAGAAAATTTAATGGAGGTCTCCTTAGAGTCCAGATTGATTAGAAATACTCGGTGTTACCTATTAGAAATTATTGATACTAATGTACTATTTTTCTTTATGAAATATTAATCGTGATTAATCTTTATTATGTCAGTGAAGCCTTGTAGTAAATATCTGTTTTTTATTTTGTATATAATTTAATACAATAGTAATAGTATGGATTTGAATGCCATTTACGATTTCTAAAAACCAATTTTCATTAACATTGATTTGGAAATTAACTATTTCTTTTGTAATTGATTATGTATATATAAAATATTTTTTGGTGAACATTATTTTGAGCTTTAATCCGCATAAAAAAGGCCTAAAACTGCATTTATTATGTATTTTGAAATTTGCCTTTGAAACTTGAAGGTATGAACGAAAAAACTTTTTGATTGTCCTAGAAGTGTTTTTAAAAACTTATATTTATTGAAATTTTAATAAAATTAATAATTGAAAATGTATCACTTTTGATGTTCTTTTGAATTTTTATCATTTTCTGTCAAACTTTTCTGTTTGGTTAAAATAAACAACTCGTCTGTAACGTATTATATTTGATATTTGTTATTTGTAAATTTTAAAATACCGATATTATTCGAACGTAAAAAGAGTTTTAATTACTCATTCGATTAGTACCAATTTAAAATAATATTAGTTTAATACTTCAAATTGTGTTATTATAATAATTCAATTTAGGTACCTATATAAATTATAAGTATAAGTATAATATATTAATATCGATTGGGTTGAGGTACGCAGTTTACAAGTAGCTTTTTCTTACTAATTTTGTTTTCGTTCGAGCTTATATTTTTATCGGTGCTTTTCGATTCGTTGAAATTTCATTGATTGGTTTTAATATTGTTTTACTAAAGTATTAGATTTAGGTTTCAAAATTATTCTCACCAATCGAATTGCTTTATTCGCTATGCACGTGGTGTGCGGAACGTTGGTGTATGTTGATAAAATGTCTTAAACGCGTCACACCCGTACAACACGCAATTAAGATTGGAATAAATTACATATACCTATATCTTTAAAGGATTTTGTATTAAACAAACCAACTTAGATTTAAAGTTGATTTTGAATATTAACGATGTTAAAAAGTGCAAATGTAGCTATATAGTAAATACAAACATGTATTTCAGTGTTTAAGTAAAGTACTTGTCAATCAAGTGAAGTTTTAAAGTATACAAAATCAAGCTACGTACTATATTAGTAAAGTGGTTTTTCATTTATGTGATATAGTATATGTTTGGTTAATTTATTTAAATGCATAAGTTTAAAAATGTATTTAAATTAGGTGTTTTAAATTACATTTACATGATTAATCTGAAATTATAACTCATGAGCAATATAGTTACCTATTTAACTATCTAATCTCCAAATAATAGGAAAATATGAGAATAATCGTATATTCGATTATTGAAAAAACCCACAACGATTATTTATTATTTATTGTTCGAATAAAGAGTACTCAAGCAATATGTACATGATTAACAGTGGTTAAAACCGAGGGTAATGTCGTTTGTTCGTTCCAATACGGTTATTTTATTTGTTTGTCGTATCATAGTCATACTGTTTATTTATACTTTTTTAATTATTAAAAAATGCTTGTGGCGTTTTCATCGTTGCTGCTGATAATAAGATGTATGGCAGGTTGAAAAATAAAAAATAAAATAATTTGAAAATTAAAATACTTCAAATGAAATTACTTACGAGTAAGTACATGCAACGTACGAAACACGATGATTTTTAAATAAAAACCATTTCCAGAAAAATGAAAAATATCAGATTTTATTATTACAGGAAAAATCTTGGTCCTCAATATAATTTAATTGTGCAGCACAAAATAATGAACATTTAAAACGACAACGTTTTCGACTGTAAACGTGAAAATATTATTCAGCTATATATGTAGTAGTATTACTAAAAATCATTATTACATTGAAGCCAGGGGTGGATCCAGACCGAGACAACGGGGGGAGCAATTTTTAACGGACACACATAATATAGATATTTATATAGATAAAATTAAAAATATTAATTTTGATATAGGTTATTTATTTAAATAAAAAAGTCTTTAAAAAAAAATTATAATAAAAGTAATAATAATTTTTTTTAGTTATTTCAATATGTCTCATAACAATAGAGATTATAATTACAGATTTGTTGATTATGGAGGTACCGAACGATTTTTACATTGGTCGTTAACAGTTATCATGTTTCGGAAACACCGACAAACACAAAATTTGGTTACGAATATTTAATCATGATAGTAGTATATAGCTGTCATATCAGTATATCACAAAATAATAAATATAAGTGATAACATAGTACCAGCATAAGTTTGGTATAAAAAAAAAAAATAGTTTAAGATTTCCCTATTTACCCCATAAGTAATTACGTCAAAAACTAAAGTCTGCTACGGTGAACGAGGGAGGGGGGGGCGATCGCCCCATTCGTTCCCCTCTGGATCCGCCCCTGATTGAAGCAAATAATAAAACTACAATCATACTTTCGTTCGTACACTCACACACAACACCCAAAAGTTTATAATATTGATAATCACTTGAAAATCAAAAATAATAAAGACCGAATAAAATAAGATGTATAATCATCGCACGAGTATACTAAGTACTTAATATATTGTAATTCAAACATTATTTTAAAATAAGCATTTCCAACAGTCAACACAAAAAAGTTATTTTTGTTATACCTATTATATGTTGAGAAAATTGTTTTGTACTATTTTCATATTATTTTCGTTGTTCATTAAGTATTTAGATATTTAAAATCCATTTGTTAATAAAGTTGTACCGTCTTTAATAACCCACCGCAGAATGTCCTTTTAATTAAACCTGGATAATAAATCATGAGTTTATTTCATGCATACTATATTTAACAAATCATTAAACGGAAGCTCAAGAGGCCGAATTATTAACTTTGTTTACCTTTCTAATACTGCGTACACGATTTCAACAAACTGCCTATGATATACTGTCGTAATTTTATCGGATTATTATTGATAGTTCTGAAAACATTACATAATTCCTCGGTTTAAATGTAATTACTGTGAGGTGCTTAAATAAAAAAACAGCGTCAGCAATAATAATTTATAGACATTAATAAAAATCTTAATCAGTAATCTCGCAATTTCAATATTTAATATTACACTTAAATTATTAAATATAATTATAATTATTTTTTATAATAATTATTATTATTATTTATTTGTTCACAATAGTGTGAATTGGATTATATTTTTAAAGTTGGTGACAGTTTGTAGAGCAAACAAACTTTCGGGGGACTTTGCGAAAAACTCTGTTTTATTATATTCTAAATTTGGATGAGATTTTTTACAATTACATTTAAGTTAATACTTTATAATACATTTTATATAGATAAAATAAAAAAAAAAACATTTTAAATAAGAAAAAAATAATACATTTCTGAAATAAAATTAAAAATTAATGCACCTAATTCATATTTTGCAAAACATAATTTGGAAACTAACCATAATATACATTTTGATATCAATACAGAATTAAAAATATTAGATACCAAAAATAATTTTTACATTAATTCAGTTTTAAAAGAGTTACACATATCTATACAATAAAATAAAGAAAAATTATTTTAATAATATTTAAAATGTAAAAACCTATTTTAAAAATAATATCTTATATCAATCAATTTTAGATAATAATAACCAAATGTATAAAACATATTTATATTTCTTAATATATATATATTTATCAAAAGAACTCATTTTAAATAATCTCCCATATTATAATAAATTATCTCTATGTAAAACAACAAATTTTTCTCAATGTATTCCTTTCTTTATTTTTTCATATTCAGTTAAGATTTTATTAATTTTATTTATATCTGATAATAAGTTTTAATTTAAAACTGGTCATCCATGACACATGTCATAATACTCTAGGCTATGCCTTAAAATTATTTATTTATTTATATATTCGTTTACAAATATTAATCATTTTCGTTTTATTTTATTAATAAAATAATAAAAATAAAATAAAAATTAGTAAATGGTTAATACTCGCAAATAAATATAGAAATAAATAAATGCTTAGCCTGGAGTAGTATTATATTAGTTATGTATGACCGGTTCGGTTTCGAATTAAAAATTTATCATCAGTTATATACAAAGTCAATAAAATCGAGATTTATAGGATACATTAATAAAATATAACAGGGCTTTGCACCCGAATCATTTATTCATGTTTCGGATTTAGGTTGTTCAAACACCAGAATAATAAATCTAAATAAACGATTGGGTGTTAATAAGCGTTATTATTCGGATTAATATTGGTCAATACGGTTGTTGAATAGTCGAAAAAAAATCAAAAATTTTTATTGAAAACTAATTCCCTCCTCCCCCACCAAAAAAAAAAAAAGTTATTTCGAAAAAAATGATTTATGCTACTTATAATTTATAAAATATAATTTTCTAACATAAATGCACAACATTTGTTTTAGACCAAACTCAGTTTATTAAAGTACAGTAGTTATTAAGAACCTTTTCTAGAAACTAAAAAAATTAAGACAATGGGAAATTTATTAGGTACCTATTTATTTTATTGTGGTCAATTTTATTGTAAATAATGTTCATGCATTTCATAAGTATCCATGTATTTATCTGTTTATTATTTTAATAGCTAGTCTGCTAGTAAGTAACCAAATTTTACTTCAAAATAAACTATAGGTAAGGTCGTAAGGACTTCTAATTAATATAAATATAAATGTTAGTGTTGACAATCATTATTGGGGGTGTGGGAATGAAGCCCCCTACGGGTCGTTGGTATCGTTAAAATTTAGCCCACCTAGAAATTGAACTTTAGTTACTCCTATGCCTAAAACTAAACTCTGAGACCTAATATTCTGCTCCAAATCATCGTTCAAAGAATAAAGAATCGTCCAAAACTTTCTTGATAGGAGGAACTGAAATTTAACTTTCAATTCCAGTTTCTACTACACCATTATAGCCCAAATATTTTTCAATAAGGACTCAGCTGTATCCTTGCAACTTGAGAAAGAGACCATTGGAATCTTGGATCTAAATAAATTGCTAAAAACAAAAAAATTAAAAATTATATACCATTACAATACAACAATTATACAATTTATAAGAATTTAAAAATTAAAAGTAACAAATAAATTATTTAGTTACCTGCTAAAAACACAGAATTGTTTCTCAAAATTGATCCCCTAGTATCCATTGCTATAATTATGTCATTAGCTAGTCCTGAATCCACTAATTTAGTAGAAGTACAGCACTTTAACTATATACCAAAAAAAATCTCCTAAGGTTAATGATTTTTTCTGTAGCTCAATAGTAGCTGTCTTGGCAGTTGATATACAGCCTAAATTTGAAGTAAGAGTTTTTAATGCATCTTCAATGCATTATTGTTGGCTGTATGTAAACTACGGCAAAAAAAAAATCAAGATTATACAATCTGCGACAAAATTGATTAGATACATTATACAAACTACGGCAATTTATTTTATATACATACCTTTTATTTATACTATTTATTATAGTACCTACATCATATATACCTAACCTAACCAATGGATATCTATGTATGTTTATATATCGTTTAATTTTATATGAAATGTTGCGTCTTGCATTCTAAGTGGTAAAGTAAATTCAAATGTATTTTTGGGCGAATGTAAGTTCATACACGAAAATAGCAGGTACAAAAAATACGTACGTTAGTTCCTACTCGATAGAAAAAGGTACATATGTAAATTCCTACACGGCAAAAACCAGGTACGTATGTTAATTCCTACACGGCGGAAAAGGGTACATATGAAGTTCTTACACTGTAAAAACTAGGTAAAACAAATAATATACATAACATTCTCGATCGTTGAGAATGATATACAGTGAAAACTGTCTAAAACGGAATCGCATGGGACCAACAAAAAATTCCGCTTTAAGCAGTTTTCCGCTTTATTCAATAAAGCGGAAAAATTCAGGATTATTCAATTATCCTTTTATATTCATATCGATCAGTTGATATTTTTCATAGACACTTATATTCTGACATTTTAATATTTAATACTATGAACAGGAGATAAAATTAAAAGTGTACGTACGACTATTGGTGAATGTTTGTTTCACAGTTACAAAGAAGAAAGTTCGTATCGTTTATGCGATAATATACATTGTATGTTCATATATTGTACGAATATGTATAGAACAATTTTATCTTCTTTATCTATCACTATTTAACGATAAACATACATGTTGATGTGCATATCTATATTTTAAGTTTATAGTACATATGCGCGTGTCATTTTTCCGGTTTTTGCAAGGTTTTTACTTAAATAGAACTTACAAAATCGTTCCGTTTCTGCGTCAAGAAGGTTCCGTTTTATTGAGGTTCAGCGTCTATATAAAACTATAGGAACGTGTCGGGCCCAAAGAAAAATTCCGTATTGGATAGTTTTCCGTTTTATTCAGGGTCCGCTTTAGACAGTTTTCACTGTATACGGATATGTACGGACATACGGATGATTCGAACAATACTAACAATACTTTTAAGCTAGATGTACATTTTATGGTGTATGGTTATAACAAATTATGCTTGTAACAAATTATCAAACCAAAATCAAGTTCTGTATCATTTTTATTCGTAATGATTATTCGTAATAATAAGATATTTTATCTATCCTAAGTCGAGTCGGGATATTATTATCAGGCTGTAGCTTGTTGTATTTTCCTATAATTTCGTATAAGTTTTTCAGATACTCTTATATAGTATTTGAATATTTCAAAGTTTCAATAACAAATAACCTTACATAACGATACGCCTGTTGGCGCTGTGGCGTTTCTATGCATTGTTTTTTTGAAGATTTTTTTAAAGATTTGTATACATATTTCATTTTTTCCGCCGTGCAGGAACAAACACACGTACCTGGTTCTTACCGTGTAGGAACTAACATACGTACCTGGTTTTTAACCGTGTAGGAACTAACGTATGTAATTGTTTACCTGCTACTTTCGTGTAGGAATTTACTATTCCCCGTAATTTTAAGTTTTAACGAAACATATTAGTAATATCGGTTCCTTTACTTTTGAAAACATTAGTTATTATCTACTTATACGAGGATCGCGACAGCAACGTGAGCTAGTTTTTCGGAACAATTATCATGGCTGAAATTAACGATAGTTTCATAATCATCCTGTGTTTGTTATCACTAAATATAATATAAAATCTATAAATATGATAAACAATTTAAATTCTGACATTATTAGCTCTATTAATATTTACAGTGAATTAGAATATTCGTTATTTTTCGATCTACCTTATGTCTTTGCAGTGTCATCAGATAAAGGGGTGGGGGAAATTGACCTCTCGGATATAAGGGGGACAAAACTATTATTTGGAAAATAATGAAAAATAGTTCCTGTGCCACTGGTCTTGATATTCTCTCAAATGTATACAGTACAATAAAGTCTATGCATTTTGAGTTCTCAATTTTTCTAAGCCGAGGCTCCGTGACAGTGCTGATCACCCTCAGTCCCACTTCTAGTTGTGGTACAATTTGGATGCTGGAATAGTTATAAATTTTTTTGAAGACAATTTTTTTATTGCGTTATAAGACCAGAACATTAAGTTCAATGTCGTATATAGAAAAAACCAGTTATATAATATAATATTATTATATATACTATATTATAATATAATATAATAATGTACTAATATAGAAATAATATTTACCTATTTGATATTATATATTAGTGATAACAAATACAGGATGATAATGAAACTATCAATAATTTAAGCTATGATAACTACTCCGAAAAACTAACTCACATTGCTGTTGCGATCCTCTCGTCTACTTACAAGTGTAAGAGGTGAGTAGAAATAAAGTTTAATATTTATTTAACGTCATGGAATTTACAACAATGTTTAGCCAAAATGGCAAGGAATTAACAGTGTTAAATAATTTTAAATTCAAATTTAAATATGAATCCAAAATAAATGGTAATCAAACATGGGAATGCACTAAAAAAACATGCAAGGCAAAATTGGTTTTCACAAGGAAAAAATGTTATTACAAGAAAAATCAATTTTGGATCATAGTCGTAAACAGTGGTGTAGCCAGGGGGGGCTAAGGGGGCTATAGCCTCCCCCATGGGCCGTGTTTATATGTATAATGTATCTTGAATATTTAATAGAATCAATGCTCGTTTTAATCAAAGGCATATTGATGTTATGCCACTTGAAGGACTTATTCCGGCCAATTTAAATATATATGACGATAAAAATATTATAAAAGCTGCTAAAATATATGTCCAAGATCTCCATGATGATATCTCATCTACAATCAGGGCTGACCTGTTCATACGGAGGCAACAATGGAGTCAAAATACTATTCCAAAACCGAATTCTGCTCTTGATTCACTCTCTCATCGCACCAATCTTCGACCTAACATTAAAATACTTTTACAATTATTCGCCACGTTACCAGTTACCTCTTTCATTCCGGAAAGAACGTTTTCAGCACTTAATCGCTTAAAAAATTTTTTAAGAAGCACCGTGTCGGAAAACAGACTGAATGGGTTAGCTATGGCTAATGTAAATAAAAAAGAGTAATTCGATGAAAGTGAAACAATAACTGAATTTGCCAGAAATTCGCCTAAGAGAATGCAGCTGTCAGAGTGGAGCAAGTGACTGAACACTGAAACCAAAATTATTATTATTATTATAAATTACTAGTTGACCCGACAAACGTTGTTTTATCATATAAATTATTTGGATTCACGACAATTGAGCGCAGAAAATTGAGCGCACGACAATTGGGCGAAGACTATTGAGCGCTGCGAAAATTAAGCTCTAAGACAATTGAGCGCGATATATTTTTCACTTTCTTTAATAATTTGACTATTCATCAAATTAATACGACCACGACATTTTTTCGTATTGCATTCGATACATCGCCAACTATTGTTTTTGTCAAATCTATA
>NW_020272866.1:243635-297156 GCF_003268045.1 Sipha flava | reverse complement strand
ATGTATTTTAAATATATGTTTATTATGATTACATACTTAAAGAATCTAATAGTATTGAACAATCAATTTTATGGCAGTATACTTTATAAAAATTATCTCACCTTTATCAATATTACTCAAACATTCTACCATTTTGACCATATTACATGCATTATTGCCGTGGTTCTCAACTTTTTTTTGTTCACGGCACACCATTATACATCACAAGTTTTCGCGGCACATTCATGCACTTGACAACAACAAATACTTTGGCTACGCGCTAAGATATCCAATTGGATTAGAACTATACAGTTTACCTATATATGTATCGTCTTATCTGCACAATTAATTGACATTTAGCTGTCACAGTTTCATCAATCGGTATTTTCAAATGTCAGACATTTTTCACAGCACACCTAGTCGATCTCGCGGCACACCGGTTGAGAACCACTCAATTATCGGTTGTTATTGTCAATATTTGTTTAATATCATACTTGTTTAGTACTTCAAGAACCGATAGAATTAATATTATTAAATAATTTCTAAACACATAATATATTTTAAGAAAATATAATGCTTTTTGTTTTAGATAGCTAGATGTATGGGATTCTGTAAATTCAATCATTGCTGTATTGTATATAACAATATATAATATATATATTATATTATAACATGAGTGTTTTTATCAGAAATAAACTGTACATTAATCCCCAATATTGGTTTATCCAGATGCGTGGCACCGTCAATTTTTAAACTAAGATTACGATTTTTTACTAAATTTTTCAAACCATTGATAACCAAGTTTGCAATTTGGATAACATTTCTTTGGTCATTTGAAAATGTATTGTTAAAACTTTCAAGTATTGGGTTAATAATTTTTTTAAAACCACTATCATTTACTATACTTAAGAACCTTCCATTCACTGTGACCATTTCTGTGAATATATTCAAAAGTATTTCTCGACTGGCAGTGCTTTAGCAACAAAAAATTGCGCTGGGGTGAAACTTCAAAATGCGCCTTATGTATTTTTAATTTAAAAATATGCTTATTAGATATTATTTTCAATGATTGCTTTAATTAATATGAAGGATTTTAAAGATTTTGTAAACAAAATATAATACATTGACCGTTATAATTTTTAATATTAAATTTAAGATTTTCATTTTTGCGCTTTCCCAGGAATTGCGCCTGAGGCGTAAGCACCTTTCCTCGCCCTTTGCTACGGCCCTGTCGACTGGTCTTAATACTAATAGACTTTTTAATTATTATATTGTCTAATGTACATTGTTTCATGCCAATTTTATTAGAAACCTGTATGAAGTGGTAACTAAAAAAAAAAAAAAAGTTAAAATCGAATAATTAATTAGGTATTTTGTAATTTAATATTTTTTTTTAACAATTATATTTAAGAGTTTAAGTTTACCTAAACATTTCAACATCTATTATAATAATAAAAATATGATTATTGACGGGTGAAACACGACTGCGGATGCTTTACCTTTTATGCAACCCGATTGCGGACGATCATTATATAACAAAAGGTATTATTTTGGATGTTAGGAAAAAAGTGTCCAAATTAATATTTGATTTAAATTTAGTCTTTTATGCACAAACAAAATAAAATATATAATAACATATAATATAATTATATAATATATTATAATAATATAATAATATAATATCTTAAACATCTATAACATTATTTAAAAATATAAGAGTGCAGATATGTTCAGATATAAAAGATCTCTTTCTTATATTTTGACCTATTTGCTTTAAAAAATGAGGAATATCTGCAGATTTGTCCTCATTAAAACGCTTACAAAAAATATTCAATCGAACTTCAATTTTTTTTACCTATTAATTCAGCCAATGCCCTTGCCTTGTCCATTCCAACTTCTTGACGCATTTTTGTTAGTAATTTCTAAGTACTGGGATGTTTAATGCCGACGAGATGAGAAAACCTAGTGTTCCAGACCTCGTAAGCATTATTAGTTTTGTGCGATTGTCAACCAGATTTGTCAACCAAATTCATTTTATAAATAAAATAACAAGTATAATGGAAATATCGTTTTGTTTATACTGTGACAAGAGACTTTTATTCCGTTTACCATTATTTTGCACCTAAAAAATGACACAACTGCGGTCGAAATTTAATGGAACGTTGCCAAGTTGTGCGACACAATTTATTTATATAATAATATATAATATAAACATTTAAAGTTAAAAATTTATATTTTTTTCCTCCTGTAATGACAACTAATTTTTTTTAAATACTGTATCACGTTTTGGTGATTTTTATAATCATTATAGCTCTGAATAGTTAGGTTGATTCCATCTAAATCTTTTTTTGCCACCGATTTTTCTCGACCTTAGTTTATGGATGAAATAATTGTCTCAGTTTCGCCTTGAGTTTCTTTTAAACTTCTTTAATTTGATTTCTTCTAACTGCAGTATTTAACAAAAATGACTTTTAACTGCATACTAAACTTAATACGCTCAGGATTTCCATATTTCCACATTATCGAAGTTTTATTTATAAAATTGGCAACATGTGTCCACAATAGTGTAATATTCGGGGGTCTGCTCATAAACTATAATTTCAATTAAAAAGGTCGCCCCGATAAGAACCGTCCGCAGTCGTGTATCACCGTTATTGACATATATTTAATATTGTCTATTTGTTTAAGATGTAATGTTTAAATTGAAGAAAAAATTCTGTATAAACTTATCTATACCGTATCAATAATAATCAATATTATTTAATAATTAGTAATCAATACCATCCATCTTAAGATCAATAATTAAAATAGTCATAAATTATATTATATGTATTTCTTTGAATTTTTACTTGAGAAAATGTTCGATCAATACATTTCATTCATTTTAGAACAGCTGATGTTCGATTTTTATCTTAATTTGTTTTTTTTTTTTCATAGTCTTTTGCAAAATTATTGCAATATAAAATATAATGTATACTTTCAATGCGTCTTTCGAGGTTTATAGCATAATTGCCAGTCAATTTAGTACCACATTCCTCAATTCGGCATATTGAATTTTTCGAATTAATGTTTAATTTAAAGTATTTGTGGACCGGTGATTTTTTTTATATCTTAGAATTTTTTATAAGGTATTTTAAATGAATCAAAATATACATAAGACATTACTGAGATGTTTGTATAAAATTATATATATAGTACTGGACTTACTTAAATTTTAATTTAAATAGTCTTTCTTTTATAGTTTTATAAAGTTTAAATCTAAATAAATATTAATATAAAAAATATATACTTGCAAATTGTACGATGAACTAATAATAACAGCGACTACAATTATTAACAATTATAAAATAATTACTCAGCAGCACTATAGTAGACATTAAATAAATAACCATAATCATGGGCACCCAGAGAAGGGGGCAAGATGGGGTATTTTCGCCCCTCTGGAAAAATTAACTGAACAGTTAATATCAAGGTTTGCAATTGAACAATTGCGAAGATTTCAGTTTTTATTTAATAACGACTAAAGTGTATATAATTCTGACATATTTTATTGTTTGCTAAGAATACATTTTTTAATATACTTTTTGGTTTTTAATTTAACTATGCATCCCTCCTGATAAATTTCCTGCTGGCGCCTGTGACTATAATCAAAAAACAATCCGAGATGGCGAGATACAATTCATCGCTTACCAAGTAGACGAATATAAGTATATAGTAGGTATATAGTAAAATAATATTCCAAATAGGTAGGCCATAGGGGCGTAGAACCATAGAGATAAATATAAAATGTAAATTACGATTTAGTACATTTCCGGGAAAATGGTAAATAGTTAATATATTCAAGAATTACGATGTTCATTACTTATTTATAATAAAATCACTTGGGAAGTTGGTTGGAAAATTACACTAGATATTACTTATAGCCTATAGGAATTAATTACCTATTACTTATTATTAGTAGTATTTGGTCATGAACGTCAGGACTACCACATCTATATTTTACATTGCTGTTGACTGTATTTGGATTTATAATAGTAAAAAATTGATTTAGTATTGTTTGGTTTAATCAGAATTAATTAATGATTTTATTAGATTTTATTTTCAAGAAAATATTTATTGAATTTATGTATAATTTATAGTAAAATGTTTCCCGAACTAACCACAAAAAATACATATGAAATGATATATCATATGAAAATTGTAAAAAAAACCAAAAAATTATTCGGGAGTCGGGTTGACCAGAATGTTTTATTCGGGTTCTATGGGTTCGGGTGTTTAGATTTTTTAAGGTTTTTTGGTGGTTTTACGGGATGGGGTTAATTCGGATGCAAGGCCCTGAAATTTAATGACGCATTCATATAAAGGAATTTTCATATAAATCTTGATTTTTTCTAATACACACGTAGTTATTAAGTATTATTTCATGAAAAATACTATTGTATTAGTAGATTTGCAAAATTGCTAGTACATAGTAATCAAACACGGATAAATAATTGTAATACCTAGTACACATGGGCATGTGCAGACCTGCATACCAGTGAAAGTTCCTATTATACTTTTGGGCCCCATCTTAACAAAATGCGTAAGTATATCTATCAAATTTTAATTTATAAATAATTAAATGAACGTAACTTTAATTTTTTATTTAATATTGTGGTTTATAAGTCTGAAGTAATATGTTTTTCTTGAATTTCGTGCAGGTAAAAAATTTATGATTTATACTTTGGTACCTAGTTAATTGTAGCTGTTATATCATGAGTTTTTGCAGGAAAATTTATTTTTATTTTTTCTGTTACAAAACATAACATCATTTATTTTTTAACAAATATATATGCACATGTATACACAGTTATCATGTACTATGGATTACAAGCAAATTTTCATTTAGACGGGTAATATTATAATTTATAATAAAATAAATAAAACACGTATTATGTAAATAATAATTAAAATATATATTATTATATTATCACAGCCTATGTGCAGTGTTTTGTAACAAGACAAAACGATAAATAACATTACGTTACGTACACATAATACATATTTAAATAACAAGAGGTAGGAAGACTACATATTATTTAAGAACAAATTATAATTTTTACACATATAAATTCATGGTTCTAGTCCATTTTTAATATCATGGTATAACAGGACCATTTGAAATTAAAAATTATCAAACATATTTATAAAAATTATTGCGTGCGAATAAGAAAATGTCTTAAAATATGAAAAACATTTGTATATAATCTGCTTTATACGATGGAAATTCATCTTTAAGCGTTTACAGTTTTGGAAAAACCCTGTTCGTCTCGACATCAATTATAATTGTAATATCCAAAAAAAAAAAAAAATAAAAATAAAACAATACAAAGAATAACAAAAATCGCAAAAAAATTATTTTATAACATATTGGTAATATTTTGGGTATTGAGAGCGTTGTGTGCACAACATATAGGGAGATATGGGGAGAGAGAGCGGTGCGAGGCGGTAGATCTACCAGGGCCTCCACACGGATTGGTCGGCCGCGGTGTCCATCTTCAGAGACATGTCGACAACTTGCAGGAGACCGGTACGAGCGGAGGCGGCGCAACCTTGGCTGACCATCGAGCTGGGGGTCAGCGGCATCGGGTAGGATGACAAAGTGCTACCGGACGGTGATGGCGGTGGCGGCGAAGAACAGGAAGACGACGACGACGAGGAAGATGATGAGAACGACGACGACGACGCGGAAGAGTCGGTGTTGAGCGAGAGCGGGGCGGTCGGCGATCGGGTGGCCGAGGGGGCTGCGGACGGCGACGACGAGATGGCCTGGTCCGTTCCGGCCGGTTGGATCGAGTTGAGCCGGTGGCCGAGGTGGGTCATGAGATTCGCACCCAACGTGACGTCCAAACCGGGCGTGGCGGCCAGACATCGGGATACCTCGGACGCGCAGCGCGTGTAACCGGCCCGGAACCGGTCCATCTCGGTCACCGGGTTGCCGGATAGTCGCTGTTGCCGGCGAAGCTTGTGCAAGTGGCGCACTGTCAACTCCAGTATGTCAGCCTTTTCCAGTTTGCTCACGTTCTCACCCTCGGACTGCAGCGCGACCACCATCAGCTCCTTGAGCTCGTCCAGGCACCGGTTGATGCGAGCGCGGCGTTTGCGTTCCAACATTGGTTTCATGACCTGGAGAAAAACGGAAAAAAAAATACGTTAGAAAATCTCGTCTCGAAATAATACGTTTTATAATTCGTTGATAGTAAATTTGTCGGTATGATTTTTCAAAGGGCCGAGGGCGGTACTTCGACGGACCGGTAGAAGGTTTCTCGCAACGTATACGAGGTGTTGCCTACATGCGCGCGCCGTCACTAGTACGACGCTTTTCCATAAACTGTCGCTCGGCACCGTCGACGACGGTCGCGGTAACCGAACCGATTTTTTCTCGCGATTTGGATTATTGAAATTGGGAGACGAAAAAAAAATTTTACAAACAGTATTATTATTTTTTTTTTTTTGAATTTATATGATAAATAAAAAGAAACTTATAAATGAAAAATTTAAGACGAAAATTATACACGAAAAAATGTAATTCGCGTCGATGTTGTCGATATAAAACGATTTAGAACGGAATGACAAAAAAAAAAAAAAAATGAATGAGAAAAAAAATTATAAGTTTAAAAGCGTTTAAGTCTCTCTTTCGAAAAAAAAATCGGCAATTACCTTTCTGTATTGGTAAGTCCTGGAGACTGGTTGTTGCATTTCGGTAGCGACGGAAGACATGATATCCGCAGCAGTCGTTGACAGTCGTAGTAGTAATGCGATTTGTTTTTCGGACGAAATCCGAAAAAAAAAAAAAATAATAAACGTGCGAGTGGGATAAATGACCCGATGGGCGCACAGAACAAGACGGTTGGTGGTTACGACGACGCGCGTACGACGGTAATGCGTGTGCAACACTGAACGGTGACGGCGCGAGAGACGTTCACGAGACGGCGTACAGTGTTGGAATGCGGTGAGCCGGGCGCCGGGTGGGGCGTTATATAGGCGCGCGGCCCGTGGGAACTCGGGACAGCGCGACGTTCCCACACACGCGGCGGCGGACACGGATGACGATGCAGCCGGCCAGCTGCCAGGCCATAGGCATTTTACCGACGACCGTATTATATTATTATGTACGTGCGTGCGTGCGCAGCGCGAGCTACGTACACCATCGGGGCATAACAACACACACGCGCACGCGCGTGCGAGCACGTACACACCGACACACTTGTACGCTCGTAAAACACGGTTGCACACTTTTACACACGCACACGCGGAACGGAGAGTGTATACCGTGTGCACGTGCGACGAACACCACAGCCGCCGCCGCCGCCACTACCTTCTCGTCGCCGACCGCACGACTACTACCGACACCGCCGCCGCCGCCATTCCTTTTCGTCCTACAGACCTACCGCGCTCGCACGCGCGATCGTAGGTTTACCGAGTTAGGACGATTAATGACATTACCGTATTTATTTTAATATATTTTTTTTCACCTCCGTTTCATTAACACAATAACTACGTTATACCGTCGTGCGTATTCACGGTTTCGAGTATGTCATCATCGTCACAGTCGCGGTTGTAATGTAAATAATAATAATAATAATATAATCGTGCAACTCAATGCAAGATTAATTAACGCGCCATAGTTATTATTGTTATTATTAATATTATAACATTGATGGCGAAACCGATCGCATACGATTTTTCCGAACGAGTAGCACTAGTTCTTTCGCAGCACCCCACATAGGAGTTTAGAATATACCGCGTTAGAAATGTTGCTGAGATTTCTCAAGGTTTATTTAGGGTGTAAGCAGTCGCGTTTTGATTACGACCAAAACTTCAAAATTCGATATCATCGTACAATCTCCTATTACAGTGATTTACATTGTTCGTCTAGAATAATATAATGAGCGCGAGATGAATTTCCAGCAAAAGTGCCGTACAAAATTATACGTACGTTATCGAGCGCCTATTATTATAACTATTACCTACTCGTCGTACACCGTGTTAACATAATCACTATATTTTTCCCGTCGAAAAAAGGGTTTTATTTTTTTGACCGTTTTCATGAATGAATGTTAATCGATCCGATTTCTGTCGGCCACACGTCATCCTTTCAATCAGTTTTTCATCGGAACTGGTATGATTATTCCGTTCGCGCTGTACATTTAAACGTTCACGGCGGTATAAAAATTGCGTGTTAAAAAATTCGACTCCATTGACCAATTGCCGCATTTCGTTTTTCTCGTTCAACGTTTATATAATATCGTATTATCAATGTCACACGATAATATAATTAAATATTAATATCAAAACAGAAGTGCGTCGATCCGACTACATTTTAATATTATCGATATTATAATGTACACCCAAACGTTCGTATTTACGGTTAGGTTAGGTAGTATAGGCTTGTTTTGTCTAGCGCGCATGAATCGAAAAACCGATTAAAGAGATAAAAAAAAATTATTCGTGAAGCGTGACGAAAATGATTTTGGCAAAGTTAAAAAAATGTAGGCGAAGGCAAAAGTGAAACAGCTTATCGCGGCCGCAATTAATTTTATGTATCGATTTTTTTACTAGTCGCAATTTGTATGTATTATACATAAAAGTGCGTGGTATACTGTAATTGCGTTCAACTCGAGTAACGTATATTATTATAATTGTTAATAATTATTAATGATTATAATGATCGCGTAATTTATACAGGGCACGTTGATATTACACTATAGTCATGTTCGGTACTTTCGAAAGTACATCGTGAAACTGTTTTCGTTTGTATACATGTATAGTACATGCATATATATACAATGTCTATTCATGTTTAATATTTTTTATATTATACCGCAATTATTATTCATGATGGTCGTTGCAAGAATGCACTACCGATGACGAGAATAACAGTTAATATTTTCCAAGTATTTTCCACACTATCATAAATACTAAGTGGAAATTATACGATAAAAAACACCAAAGGAATTGCAACTATAGCGTACGAATATAATTTAATAAAATATGCAGATATTAAGTATAATATAAAATTAAGTGAGTAGCATAATGTAGTAAGACCACAAAACGTTTACAATACTACACTGATCAGTAGTTTGTAAAAGTTTAACATTATCGTTCAATAGCATTATTCGTCATGCATCACTAGAAAAATGCACCGCTCGAGTGATTACAACATCAAATTTTAACGAAATTCTTATTCACTTTGTACGTTGTTGTACTTTGTATACGTTCGTTTTTGGTTTTGTCAAATCTATGGATTCGTATACATTTTTTAAATGTTATTTTCGCAATCACTTTACATGCACTTATTCCATTCGTTTGTCCTTATACGAACACAAACTATACTATATATTGGTTGTTTTTATCTTAACAACACAAATTATTTAGAAATATACTGCACAGGTTAGTTTTGTCCTATTTCAGTTTGTGTCAATTCGATGAATCTTAAAATGTTATTATGTGTAAGTGTCAGTTTTAATTTATAATGTACTCCGATTTAAGACTTCTCGTATGTATATATAATTATATTTAACAGTTGTCATCGAACGTGGTTTTTCGTCGTGGTAAAACATTTCGACCAAAACAGTGTCAACGGAATAACGCATTCGAGACGATTTGTAAGCAACGAAAAAAAAGTATAAATAAAACATAAGGAACAAAGCGAACGGGCGCACCAAGGAGCTTGTGCGTAGTGCCGAGTTGGCGTTTAGTGTGCGGTAAGCCGACGTGATTATCGACGATTATGAGGACAAGAGGTGATTATGATGTCGAGAAGCATGAAGGAAAAAAAAACCTAAACTAAAAAGAAGCCGACCATTTATCATTTCGTGGCGATGGAGTTTTCGCATATGAATGTCGACATACGAGACGTACAATCTCGTATACTGTATGATGTTAACAATTATATTATTATACGTGACAGAAACCGAGTCGATAAGTACGTGTGAGCGGCCTTAACGTGTGTGTACGGTCTCTTGTATACATCTATATGTGTATATTGGAACTCGCGTCGTATACTATCTACCTGTACTTAGATCGCGTTGTAAGTTATCCACTTTTCGGGTGATATATACGTTGTTTTGCGTTGTACGGAGACCGTTATTACAAGATTAACCGTATGAACATCAATAATACAGTATACACCTTACACATATCATACCTAGTAGACATACGACTTTCGGTGTGGATCATAAAAGTGATATTTGCTTAAATTATTTTATTATTTATTTATTGTTTTTTGTTAAATCAAAATGGAACATTTTATTGACTTTTATAGACATGTCATTATTTACAATGACGAAATGTGCACCAATTTTTTAAGATAACGTGTTGTTTTGCCCACTGCTAAAATATGCCAGAAAGTCAATTCAAATAATGAAGTATGTGGAGGGGCCCTTAAGGAATATACGAAGAACACATTATGGACATTATGGAGAAGGTTAAGTTATTAAAGAAAAGTGTTTACGTTGTCAGAAGAAAGAATGCCAACAATTTCATTCCATCAGAAAACAAATTCTTTACTTATGTTGATATAAACAAAAAAAAACAACTGTGGTCTGAGTTAGTGTCACGTAGTGGAGTTAGTTTGGTACTAGTGCAATGAAATGAACGTAACAAATACTGCAAAATGAACTGGCAGAGTACATACTATTACAGATTTGTTTAATTTATGTCAAGACGTTTGCGTTAATAAATTTGAACCTAGTTCAAAAACGGGAGGAACCGGTGTAATAGTCCAATTGATGAGTCATTATTCCGAGGGAAGCGTATCACCAAGGACGTCTGTGTGTAGGCCTACTTTAACTCGTACTTCATCCGTCTCATCTGATGTTGATTCTGATAGTTCTGATGACTCTGAACCTGTTTACAAAAATTATGGTTTACGAGTACAGGACCCATGGGTGTGTAAACGAGATGATGGTGTACTGATCGTAGATTTTGTATAGTTGAAAAAAGAGATAGAGCTACGTTACTTCTTATCATTCAACGTGAAGTAGAAGTAAGACCAACAATTCATTCGGACGAATGGAGGGCTTACAGCAATTCAAGTGACCTTGGCTGTGTGCATATACACTGTAAACCACCGGCTTCACTTTATTGATCCGGGAACAGGAGCCAGTACCTAATCTATAGAGTCTACGCGAAGACGCGTCAAAGTAAAATATGGCATAAAAACACGTGGTGCCACCAACTTATTGGAACGACATTCGACGGTAGAGTGGTGGCGTTCAATCAATGCAACCAAAAACCTTTTTGACCAGTTTTTTTGAAGATCCGAAAAAAGTTCTTTAAAGTAATAATCCCCTGATACCCGAACGACACCTACAATTTACATATTGCGGGGTAGAAAATTGTAGTTAACATACAACGCCAACAAACAATTGCGGTAGATGCATTTTTACGGGTAGATAGCATACGACGCGATTTCCTGTATATTATTATATAAATAAGTTATATAAATACAAACACCGAACAGTCTGCTTATTTATAAATAATGTTTTCGATTTGTTTACGCATACGGCGGCTCTAATGTGCGTCGTCCGTTGTCGTCGATGAGACATACTCGTAAATTCAATTAACGCGGCGACACATGCGTGCGCGTGGTGTTATTAAATTATTATTATTATTATTATACAAAGCGCGTCGACGAGTGACGTGGGACAACCGGCGGCAGTGCGAGATATAAAATAATGTGTGTACGCGTTTAACACACGCGCGACTGGGGTGACATGGATATTACTGGTATTTATTTATTTTCGGCCGCTAAAACCTCCTAACCGGGAACGAGAAGTGGGTATAAGAGGGATGTGTGTGTGTGTGTGTATGTTTGGGCAAGGGGGAGGCGAAAAAAGGGACTGAAAAAACCACCGCGCCGACCCCTATAATGCCATAATAATAATAATAATAATAAAATAATTTACGAAAAACGAGCACGTGTTGCTCGACGAAGGGTATAATATACCTATAGACACATGCGTATACAAACCATGTACACGCATAAGACGTATTATCATTATATAGGCGTCGCACACGTGTGCGTCTATATACCACGAGCGGATCCTTTTCGGGGAAGAAAATTCTCACGCGCCGAACCCGAAGATTATACTATTATTATTATATACGAGTGACGATGACGTGTATTAGGAGGGACGTAAACCACGTTTCTTTTTTTTCTTTTATTTTCCGAATGAACACATCACACGCACGCATGTTAGAAACAAAAAAGATGTAGCCGAATAAGTTGAATGGCATGGTAAGACAATTTAACTGTACAAATAATTATTACGATGCATTATATATTATATACGTTTTACACGATATCGGGGATACCTGCAGTCGTATTAATGGGTCACGCAAATAGCTAAAGAAACATTGAACATCGTTTTATTATTATTATTATTTTTTTTTTGTATTCTACATGCTGGTACATCGATATGATTTTCAACTACGATTAGATGAATTAGACTGGATTAGATTCGAGGGGACCGAGCGCTTTTGATCATCCGAAATGACTATGACGACGGTTGATTAAAATATATCACGATAAACTAAACTGTGTTTTAGTAAATTATGTAAATGGTTAAGGGGATAGCAAGCCATGATTTTCTTTCTCTTTCTATTGAACTTGCAATATAGGGATTTAGAAGCTTTCTATTTCCAACGTGCCGATTGATCTATTGATGCGATAAGGAATTTGAAAACTGATTTAAATCCATCGTAAAGTCTTCTTTAATCGACTTTCCCACTTTTTTGATTTCAGATATTACGATTAAACAAATTGGAATCATAAAAATTGAATTTTGTGTATGTCAAGTATAAAATTTAAAAAATGTGAAAGAGTCGATCTAAAGAGGACTTTACGACGAATTCAAATCAGTTTTCAAAATCCTTGTCACCTTAATAGGATCGATCGGTACAATGGAAATAGAGAACGTCTAAATCCTTGTACTACGCGTGCGATAGAAAGAGAAAGAAAACCATAGCTTGCAATCTCCTCAAATCCACGGGAATAAGCAACAAACGATTGGTTAAAAATTATTTTGCTCAGAACAACAATACAACAACGTACACAACATTCAACAAACGATTAGGTCTGTGCTTTGCTCAATCATTTCGTTTTCGAAAAACCGAATCGCAGTTACGCGATTACATTACACTTAGTGGATATGTTATACACGGAATTACGTGTTCGCCGCGTTTGCAATTACTGTTAATGTTGGCGTATTTTAACGCGTACCGTTTGGCAGCCGCGTCAATACACGCGCGCGCTTGCGGTAAACGTAATACGATATAATGTAGGAACGACGTCATGTTTAGTACGCCGTGCGGAGTGTTATTCGCGCGATATATATTACGCCGCCGGCGCGGACCGTGTGCTCGATTTTAACAACATCGTCCGTGGTGTGATGACAACGTGACGACCGACGACGGGGACGATTATAATTCATACGAGCACGCACGTACGCACACATACACATACAGGCACACATACGATAGTTTAATTATTTACACATGTACACACGTAACGTAAACTATACACGATGTACGCGTAAAATGCATACGGGTGTGTGAGCGTGTCCGTCAGCGGGACAACTATTTCATAGAGATGACGAATTTAGAGTGTTAACGTTCAGTTTTTTTTCTGCTTTGGATTTAAGTACTTCCCTAAACGATTTCAAATGATTGCGAATCAATGAGACAACATTTGTTTTCAACGATTTACTCGATTCGATGTATAATTAGGGCAACAATTGTTGTTCTAGATTTTACACATCTTTTCACGAACACCTTTGAATAATTCAGCTTTAATCATAAGCGGAAATTTGGTGAAATTAGGGGTGGGGGCTGAGCATTATTTGCTTATTATACCTATAGGTACCCCTGTATGCAATTATTTATTTCAACAAGGCAATTTACAAAGTTTGACAATTTGACATACTCAACAATTTAACCAAAAAAACAATTAGGTGCCTTATCTTAAACATTTTTGAAGTAGGTATTCTAAACATAAATTATTAATTAATTAAATCAAACAACCAATGCGGATTTTATTACATATTATTAATATTACATTAATTACGATCATTCCATGTCATGACAATAAACTTGTAAAACTTACGAATTTGATTTAATTTTTATCACAGAATATTTTTTTTTTAATTCAGTTATTAAAAATGAATTTTACAATTATAATAATTATTGTATTTTTAGTCACTTAACAATTTTTAGGGCTAGGAGGCTACGACCTGTACTTTACATTTTAGTTCCTTCAAGCTTCCCCGATTTCCACCTATGCCTTCAATGTTTGTTTTGATGAAACTTAAACAAGTAAATTCGCTGGAGTGATGATTCGGTTGATAAATAAATATAGAAAAATAATTTATTTTTATACAACATTGTACTTTGAATGTGACCGCACGAATACAAATCACGGTTTAAACAAGTCACATGTAACAAATGTTCTTACCGCAGAAGGATCCTGTCGTGTTTATTAAATGTTTTTATTTGCCAGAAAAATTAATTTATTGTACTATTTCTATATTTTTTTTTCGAAATAATTGTATTATTATTACTGCATTTAACACATACAACTTAAATATTATATTTAATAATGACTTTGGTCCCGTAAATTCGTAAATAAAATATAGGTATTGTTAAATGAAAAAAAATATAGTTTTCCGTTTTCACAGGGTCCCTTAAATGAGTTAGGCCCTGAGGCGGGCGCCTAGGTACTCAGTCTAATGGGTAATCCGGCATTGCCTGCACTCGAAGCGAGGCGGCGGCGCGCGTATGACGTAGAATCGCGATACTTGTTGCTTCACGGACCCGCTGCACGTGTCCAGCACGCTCTGCAACGTACGGCCGCCGGCCGCAGGTTAGACGTCGTTTTAACGTTCTGACGTCAACTGGGCAACCACTCGACGGGCACACACTCTGCCTGCGCCGCCGCCCGTCCGGTCTAGGACGCGCACCGGTACACTCGTGTTCGCGACAAGCGAACAATCGCCGCATTGTACGCCCCAGCAAAAGTTATTCGTACGTAGCGCGTGTCGACAACATATACGCGTTACACCGTTACGATCCAATTTGCTTACACGCGCGTATTATTACGGTTAAGTTATTGTCGTCATCGGCACTGTCTTGGTACAATCAGAGGCGGCTCGTCAGGGAAGACTTTGATACTGTGTCTCCCCTTTAAAAAAATAAAACAGCTACTTGTAAATAATCACTATTTAAAAATGTATAGAAATATTTTTATTTTTATTGAAAATATATGTTAGAGCGTTTTCTGTATTTATCATTATAAGTTTAAGGCCACAAAATATAAAATCTATAAATAGTTATTTCGATGAAAACACTATTTTAGTAATTTCGACGGCAGGTTCAACCGTTTGACTTGTTGGACGGAGGGGGACGGGGAGAATAATAATGCCGTGCCATCGAGTCGTCGTTACAGTCTCTGCACACCGTCATCTGCGAATTCGCAGACAAAAAAATTGCAGGATTGAATTAGTTTATAAAAAAAAATGTACAATCAAATTAAGTTAAAAATATTATCTAAATATTAAATTAAGTATTAAGTATGATTAATTTTCCAATAAAAGGATTTTTCTTGTTCGTTGTTGTATGGAGGTTATGTTAAATAATTTAAGTCTCCCCAGAATTTTTACTACAAGCCGCTACTGGGTATAATTACTACTATGTATGACCGGGTTTTTTTTTTATGTACTTTCAATTTTCTATTGTTTTCTCCGACTATTCAGCACAGCCAATAAATGTAAATGCGGGGAATGTGGTTCGGACCGATTCCGGTTGGTTGTTCACGTATTTTACCGGCTTTTTAAAATCATTTTACATCATTTTTCCCTCTCCTGTTGCCATTCTTCTTTCTGCCGTGTGCAGACGTTTTCCACAACTTCTGTTAGTCTATTAAAAAAAAAAAAAAAAAAATATTACATATAAATATTATATACACGGATAGATTTATATATTATACGTGGATCAGTGGTGATTATTAAAAAAATTTGTAGTTATATATTTGAATATTTCTATCTGACGGTTAATACGTTTTTTTTTTTTTTTAATCACAGTTTTGCTGTAATATGTTGTAGGTAAATATTATTATGATTGTTTAAGATATTGAAAATCCAGCCCGGTCATATTACAACACGTGGCCGCAAAAATGACGTACGTAATGCAATATGGTATATCATTCTTAAATATTATAATGAATGTAAGCATAATATTATTCTGTGTACCGTATACAGGGTATACAGTTACACAACGGTTTACCGTCTTACAGTGTGTCAGGAGTGCAATGCGAAAACTCCGTTACACCGCTGCTCAACGTAGAAAATGTATATAAATCCTCTTGGAACAACACCCTATACATAAGTCTTACTTACACGCCCTGTTTCACCCAAATAAGTCAACGCACCGTTATAATATTAATAATGGTAAATGTGTCAATATAATATAGTGTTAATCTGTTACACGTGTTCGAGTGTCACAACCGTTATCACCGTTTATGAGGAAAAAAAACCTTCAAATTTTTTTTGCATAAAATATATTCATATCTCATGTATCACGATAGAGTGATTATGGACTTTTGAAAATTGATTTTTAAGTATAAATAATGGAAAAATCTATATCGATTTTGAAAAAATCTTAGGATCGATAATAACTAAATGTTAAAAGTGAATACATGTATGTATTAATTATATATACCTTCCTAAATCTAGTACTAAGGCGCTAGCTATCGTATTTTCGGTTTCTATGTATTTTTTGTACGTAATTTAAAATAAAACAATAATTGCTATTGGTGCCTCTTTTTTAATCGTATTTCTTTCAATAAATGCATCATATTATTCCATAACTATGCATATATTATCTTACACCACATTCTTACTAATAGGTATGTGTGATCATTATATACGAAGGCTCGGTTCTCTCTTGTTGAACTGGCTTCTATGATTATTTTTTATATGTATGTATAAAAAGAGAAACCGTCGTATCATTCCACCGCAAACGGTTTATGAGAATAAATGTCAATGGCGCGAATAATTCCGTGTTTTGTGGTTGGTCCGGATATCCTTAGGCCTTAACCGTGACCCAGTTATATGGTCCGTATAATTATAATAATACGCGACAATAATAAAATGTCTTTTCGATAGACTGTCTTTTAGAGGTGAATCAATTCGTTTTCAATAGTGTTAATTACAATATTGTAAATTTGTAAAAATAAATAGGTACCCTTAAGTATCTATTAAACACTATACATATAATACACAGTGCATACCGTGTTTGTGAAACATTTAATGAGTAGCAAAAAATATATTTTAACTAAAAGGTAAAACTATAACTGTGTACTCTTATATTATAGACAGCGTTTGAGTGTGATAAATTTATAAAAATGAAAAAAAAAACGATCGGGTCTGAGTTGGCGATGGTCAACCTAAGTTCGGAATACGGTTACACAATAACGTGCAGTTATTTATGGTGAACCCCGGCAAAAGGCAACAGGTGACGTTCCGCCGCCAACGGAAACAACTTAACATCGTTATCGGTTTAACCGCGATGAAAATGGGTCGTTCGAAATGACAAACGCATCATCATAATACATAAGCATATCACACACCATTATCGCATTTTCCGTACAAAACGCTGGTAACAACAATAATAATATGTACGTTCGTGCGGTCCACTGCATACGCAATCGTGAATCGTTTGGATGTTTGTCGCGCGCGCGTAATAGGACAGACAAAACACAATTTGTAGAGGTAAATGTTGTTGTTACGTTATGCGCGTATGTATTGTGTAGGTGAGACGTGCGCAGAGGTGTGTTCGGTAACGAAAACAAATGGACCGCGGGAAACGGAAGGAGAGTTGTGCCGTTCCGAAGGAAAAAAAAAAGTGAAAAGGCTTACACGAAAAGGACGACCGTCGTGTGAATCTTAGCCGGTCGCGCACGCGCTTGTTTGTACACGCGTGCAAAAAAGCGTATTGATACACACGCGGGGCATAGTTCGTGCGCCGAACAAAAAAAAACAACTCTCGTCTTCGTCTCACTCGTGTGAGCACACGCACACACGTTCACAATTACATGCGCACACGAACGCAAGAGTACGTGCACATCTGGTGCGCACACACACGCACACACAATACGTATAATATTATGCGAAGGAGATTGCGCGCGCGCGAGCTATACGGGCGTCGGGCGACAAGGGGCGAGGTGGGGGTACGACGGTGTACGATTATTATAAGGAGCCCGCTGCATTCCCACGGTACGGCGACGACGGCACGGGGCACCGGTTCTCTTTCCGAAAACGTTTCCCACGCTGCCGCCGCCGACCAGAAGCAACGAGCAGCGGTAGCGGTGGCAGCAGCGGCAGCAGCACACCACCGGCAGCCGTTTCTCCGTCACTCTCTCTCTCTCGCACGTAACTCGTCGCCGAGATTGGTGAACGACAGCGGCGCGCACAAGTCTTTTATTCTTTTATTTTCCTTTCCACTCCTTTCCGTACACACACACACACGCGTACGTTTATATTACACGCGTGTTCGTGTCCGTGCGCGTTACGATAATTATCGTGTCTGCCGTTCTCGCGCGCGCCCGTAGCACCCCGGAGGGCACGCGTGCCCGCTTCGATCCCCCCCGCGATTTTTTTCTTCTCCGACGCGCGCGCCATCCGTTTTTCCCACGCACGCCAGTGAACCTTAACCCCGCGCACTGCTCCGTACCACCTGACTAAATGGTTCCGAGTGTTTACAATACCTACTCGAAAGTTCTTACGATACGAACGCGTCCGCGTACGTGTTCAGGCCCCGCGAAATCGAATTTCTCGATCGTTTAGAGCAACCGTGTTCATATACACTTTGTACATACACTCTTTGCGCTACGTAATTGTAAGAACTCTGCAGCTCTATGAAACATGTATATGCACTGCAAATGTATAGGAGTTATTTATTTAACTATTTTTTTTTTTGGTTTCTGAAAAACAAATTTTCTTCGTTGCAACGGCACGCATTTAACTAATTGGGTGGGGGGGGGCACAGTTGGACAAAATTGCGAGCAAGACGTTTAAAGTATTTCCATACCTATTATAATATGTACTTACAGTGAATTGCAACCATAGCACTTAATTCGCATGCACGATTAGCGAGGAAATTATGCCCTTAACCCAGTGTAGTTCGATTATATTACGTATAATGTATGTTAGTGCCAAATATTATGTACTATGTTTACAAACGGTCTACGTGGTGTTGGTGTAATAAAACCTACAGGAATGGTATAAAAAAAAAAAAATTATAACTTATTTCGATTTGTTTTTTTAGTTTTTGTTATTTATTTATTCATTTTTTTTTTTTTTTTTTTTTGGTCGAAATTATAATGGTAAATACGATTTTACAATTTATGCTTCTGTAATAATGTATATTATTATGTGTGTATTTTCTTTTCGTCAAGGACAACTGAGGTTTTTTTTAATCGTGAAATTCACCGAAAGGTCTCCCGCATGAATTTCATTGACGCCGACGCCTTGGCATACATTATAATTATCGACGGTCGACTGTGTGTTGTCGATTATTTTTTAAACTGCTTTTCAAAAAAAAAAGTACGATAGGATAACATCCTGAGTGTAAAAAAAATTTGTCTGGTCTTTAATTCCTACAATGCATATGTTTGACAGGCACTCGTTTACTTTACTAACAGTAGTGATATTTATTTTTTTTAATGTTGAACTTAATGATACGAGTAGAATACATTTTTGGAGTTCTTACTTCTAAGTATTGGATATAATTTTTCTTGATTACATTTATTTCACCGTTATTCATATTACTTCTCGAGACGATTACGATGCGAATATGAAAAATAATTTTTTTTGAAAATAAAACTTTGTTTTATTGAATACTTCTTCAATATATCATCACGTTGGACTCGGTATCTAATAACAATGATACGTAAACGTTTTAAAGTGACGTGATATCATAATTTTGAATGGTTCCTACCTACATGGTTCACACGATCGTGTGCGTCCACAACAGCTTATTGTACTTGCCCACGTATACTTTTTTGTGTTTTATTGTCTTGTACAATTGACGTTCGTAATTCGATACGATACGGTAACGATATCAATGATTGGACACTTCTGTCGAAAATAATTAAGCCCGTATGTTTATCCGCCGGAATTGTGTTATCCAGTTATCGTACTGTTTTTTTTTGCAAAATGTAAGCTGTAATATACTGGTGTTGTACAGGGTCATCAATTATTATTGTTGTTGTATTGATTTTGAATTCCGATTACTAACGAGTAAACGGCCGTCAACGACAAATTGTGTTTTCTTATTATTATTCGTACGGTTGTGTCCCGTTTCGTTGCCGTTTCATTTTACCACTGTGCCATTTCGTCGCATAATTCTCAAATTATTCTTGTTTTGAAACATGGTTGCGAATTTCTGATTTGAAAAGTGATCAATAGACACAGTGCAGTATTTACAATTTGTAACGATGTTACATAGTACTATACTGTCTGAATTCTGAAGTTATCGATTGTTAAATCCCCGATAGTTGTATAAATAAAATAAAATGAACAGTGTCGTGACGGTGATATCAAAGAATTGGATATCTTAAAAATAGAATGACAAGCAGTGACAAGAATGACAAGATTCTTTATGGATAAAATGGATTGATTAATTTGACAATATTAATTATTTAATTAAACACGATTAATAATTTAAACTAATTTAAAAAACTTTTTTATATAATTTTATATGTTAATTTGTTTATATAATCATACATAAATATAATAAATTGGTATGTAATTTGTTAACCAAGTTACTTAAAAAATGAGAAATGGTACGGCGGCGAATTGGGAGCTGACCATTCATACGACTGTACGGTTGTGTAACGCACTTAGAAGATAAAGGAATTCAATGACGTAAATTATAGCACTCAATACGCGTGGTGGTCATACTATTGGCAACGATTCATCGACTATAATTCTGTTTCGTCCGATATTCTCACCAATCGCATAATATTCTACTCGTTCGTAATTATTCGGTTTACCACTGTACGTTATGAACGAGAACAACAGTCAAAAATTTCGCCTTCATGTGTCGGTGCATTCGATTCGTCGGACTTGATATACTATGGAAATGTTTCGTCATTCGACACTGCCACTTGAGGGGGTAGAGAGGTCGTTATACGCTCAACAATCGGACGATTTTCGATGACTGTAAATTTATAATAAATAATAGTAATCATATTAACTAATACGGTTAAGCGCAAAAATTAAGAATTGAAATCGACACCGTACACGTAAACGGGGTGAAATATTTTTTTCTCGACGTCGTCACAGTTCTGTTCTTTTGTTCCGATGCGCACAACAAAAACGATTGTTTACAAAACAATAAAACATATTATAATAGGAATACAACGTGTTACACGACGAATTCGGTTTTCCGTTACCTCCAGAGTCATCGAAACGGCATTATCGATGTGTTCTTGAAACACGTAGCAACGGAACTGTTACTAACCGACATTCACGTGCTCACTTGGTTTCGGTTAGTAATTCGAAAACGTCGGTCTTATTTTCCGCATTCCGTAAACAGTACGACGCGGGTTTTTTATTTTTTGCTTTAATCGCCATTGGATGTATATATGTTTATACAGGGGCGGAACTAGGGTGTGGAAGACGAGCATTCATCTCTTGGCGTACAATTTTAGAGGGTGTAATTTTTGTAATTATTAACAACTAATTTGATATTTTTAACTTTGTTAAATACACCGATATTAGGTTAAAACTCAACAAGTATGATAAGAGTATTTGATTATTGGTCTATGGTAGGGCGCAATTTTAACATTTTCCCCGTACGTAAAAATTCCTAGTTCCACCTCTGTATATATTTACATAGTATTACAATATACTTGGCCATTCGAGTGTTATGTGCGTGGCGAACGTTTACGCATTGTTCTTGAACGGGTCCTAACCGATTATACAGCTGTTATCGGAAACCATCGCACCGCCCCGAAAGCCGTTATAGCTGTCACGGTGTCGACACGAATCCGACTGCGTAGGTAGACCGACGCGTAACGCGACACACGTTCACACGGCACAAGCAAATATCTTACGCAATCGGTTATTGCGTCCACGCGCAGGCAATTGCTCAATCGGGACGCGACGTCTAGACCGTGGCCGCGGAAACGTTTCGTTTTCGGTACGTCGACCAGAGCATATTCTAAGGATTTTTACCTACCGTCCAAACACACTGAAAATTTTGTTCTATGAAATTTATTTGGATTATAACACTTACCTCCTCCCCGAATAAATTGTCAATTGATATTTTAGAATTTTGACCATCGCGTGGTAAAATATTGAAAAAAAAAATAAGGATCTTTTCGTTATACGTATACCACTATTTAAATTTAATGTTCATAGATTAATCAATCATCGGAGTAGCAAAGATTGTAAACTTACATAATTATTACTTATCAGATACTAGGTTGGGTTTATAAATTATATAAATTTCAAATATTCGATAGAAATTCAATGATTCTATAAGAAAAATAATATTTTTGTTAGGTGCTCAAATTCATAAAGTCAACTGCCCTTTAGATTTACTACTACTACCCAATTTTGGTCGTACTGCCCGTTAAAATAAGACGTTGACGCGCGGCACGTGCACCGTTTCCCCGGCGAATAGATGTACGACGTTGCCGTTCGTCGATCGTTGTCGACCGCGACCTCTGCAGCAACGGTGGACAATCACTGCTCGATCGTTGGTCGTCGCCCGCGTTGTTATTGTTCGTCGATTGTAAATGTTTGAACACAACTCGGTTGGCAACGGATTTCGGCGCCGTGTTAGTCATAATGTCCGCATTGTTGTACCCTGTGGACGTGTTGTACACATTGACGCATGTGCCCACATGTAATGTACGTCAGTAGACAATGTTACAGCGGTACACTATGGTTTCGACCCAATGACACACCATAGACCGTCGTTACATCGGTCGTTAAAATAAATTCACCGGTCTCGATAATGAGTCGAACGTTCCAACAACGACCATGTTCGCTGCGGATACACGTGCACGTTGTACCTGTATTATGTATACAATTATATTACCATTACGCTTATGCGTAAGTATTAGCGAACCAACGTACAGTCGAATGCACTCGATCGAGTTTTTAATAAAGTTTGGTTTAATACTCTAAATATAATATACCTATTCGAAGTGTGTCTATGTTTAACGCGTGGGCCAGAAGGAATAAACCATGCTCGTAGTCACGAGTGGCATTATATAAAATAAACAAAATTTTTATTAATATCAATCGATTTATTTCAATTTCATTCAACAAAGGAACACAATATATATAAATATTATAATAATATATTATTTAATCAACAACTGTTACATGATAACAGCTATTGAAACATCACAGAATCGCTGTTGAAACAATTATTTATCACAAACTATATAATAATGCGCACGAGACAGCGGTTTACATTTAAATACATAATAATAATATTACCGTACACGAACAGTATACGTTATAATTTTGTACAAATATTTAAAATAAAAAATAATATATTTGTCAAAAGTCTCGAGCGTAAAAAATATATATATATATATATATAAAATATAAAAAGTCGTATGATAACGACGATATTATAATACGAGTATATAATAAGGCTTACAAATAAAATTAAATCTAAATACGTATATGTAATTTAGCTAAACGCTAAAGATACATACAAGAACACTTTGAGGTGGTAAACACGGTTTTAGAGATCCGGTATTTGATACCTCATAAAAAAAAAATATATATAAAATTCACGCATAATATACATTTACGATATAATATTTAAAACAAACAAAACGAGTTTGAGCAAAAATGAAAGACGTTGCGGGCGGCAGATAACAATATATGCTCGATCACAGGCAGGTACGCGTGAGACGAACGGACGGTAGCGGCTACGAGTAGTTGAGTAGTCGTGGTCGTTTAGTGTACGTACTTGGGCTGCTGCCTTTGGGGCGTCTGTTGCCTAGTGAACGACGGTCGGCCGGCAGTGCGGATGTCGGATTCGAACCAGAATTCACGGGACATGTAGTAGTGGGCTTCGGGCAGCAGGGACAGCAGTTGCTGTTCGGGTTCCCTCAGCTCTTCGAATGACATGCCTAGGCCGGACTCGATGCTGACGGAGTCCGAATAGTAGTCGTCCTCGTCGTAAACCACGGCCTGAGACAGTTTGCGCTCGATGTATTCGTTCTGCAAGTTCTCCAGTTCTTCGGGTGACAACCCTTGCGGGTCCAGGGCCGAGCCGTGATGAGCAGCTGGTGTCACGGAGTTCCGACGGCACAACGCTTTTAGGATCGGTTTGATAGTCTGTAGAAAAAAAACAATTACGTTAGAGACGAGTTTAAATCAAATTTCAATACGAGTGCGTGTAACCGAACGTATATGTGCACGGGACGGTCGAAACGCGAAATAAAATGTTATGAAATGCGTTAAAACTGTTCTCACCTTATTGATCTTGTGCATCTTTCTGGCGACGAAAGATCGTTTCTTTTGCACGACCTCCCAGTTGGTCGAGTTTTGCAAGTGCTCGAAGTCGAAGCTGTTGGACAAGTAGGCCATTTCGCTGAACAGTAGTGGTATGTAGTAGAAGTGAACGGAGATCGGATGATAACGCACGAGATGTGATACGACACGACGTTGAACGCGGTAAGTGCGCGGGTAGGCCACGAGGTAGAGACGACGGACGATGAACGTGATGTGTGTGTACGTCGTTCGAACGTGGACTGATGCCGGTGGAGCGTCGGCAGGGCTCTTTTATAGGCAATCCGTTTCCCCCTAGTGACGGTGGGTGGTGGCGGGGAACAGGGGCAGGCAGGTGCCGGCAGATGCGACTGCAGTGGTCTCGTTGTGCGAGAGCGCGCGCACACGCGGACGGGACCGTGAGAAACATCGAATTCTCGCGATCCCATGGCGAAGAACGCGGCAGATGGCGAGCGCCGCTGTAGTGCGTGCGGACGACCCTCGCGGGCCTCGTACGTACTGAACACCTGCGCACCCGAATCGACCCGCGCGACGCCCTCACCCGTGACCGCCGCCACCGTTCGCTGCCGCAGAACCGACTCGTTCCGACCCGCGATTTATTACTATTATTATTATTTCTATCGTCATCGCCGTAGCCATCATTATTGTAAATACGCACACACACACACACACACACACACGCACACGCATATATCGCTTGCGTATGGGGTTGGTTTTTTTTTTCCATTCGCTACCGTGGTATATATTGTATTTTTATACGGACCCGTTCGGACACGCACAATACCGTAAGTGCACGGGATTCTTTTCTTCGTGTACATGTGGTGGTGTACCCAAGACCTAAACCTTTTCTTAATGCGGCGAGAGGACTCTCTGCTCATACTTACCTTTTCTCAGAGATCCTTTTGTTATTTCCGATGACCGTTTCGTGCACGTTCGTACAGGCCTGTGCCTGTTTCGGAGACGATGACACGGCAATAGGATGATACGCACGTGCATATTGCGGTTACAACGCCGGGTGACATCAACGATACGAGGCTCGAAGTGTGTTTTAACGCGGGTCGGGTTACCGAGGGCCGAGCTTTTGACAGTTATAAGTAACCCTTCTCGCAGACTCGAGAAATGCTCTTATCATGTAATGCTCCGACAAAGTACATTAATTAAATACCGCAGTGGTTATATATTTGGATATTAATGGTCAGATGCTGCTTGACATTGTATTTTATGATTCACTAAACTACAAGAATATTTGGGGACGAGTGGTCATTTGAAATAGACTGGTTCTAGCTCTTAATCGCTGGCATAGGTAATATGAGTTTGTTAATTTTATGACCAAGTAATTTTTATGATAAATAGATTGTAGATTAGTTAATACAATAATTACATCAACACTAATTACTTTAGTGTAATGTTGAAAATATAGTTTTTTTAATGTTGCAGCGGGTGTGAGTGGTAAAACCAATTGTTGAACTACTGTCTAAAATGTATCGAACCGCCTCTGTCATCATCATCCTTGACAAACGGTTATTGGTCGTTTTGCAGGACAATAATTCCTTTCCTCGTTCATGATTACTTTGTGAACATCGTTGTTGTATTGTTCACGTTCCACACAATTTAGGCGTGTCATGTATCTATACATACAAACACACGACACGCCGTCTCTCGATTGATCGGTTATATTACGTGTGGTATACACATATTACATCTGTAATCTATGTAGTATACCACCAACATAGTCGCGTTGGCTTCTTGATCTGTATTCAAGTTGTCGGCACCTTTTGGATTCATATACGAAAGCGGTATTTATGATGTACACGGGTTTTATGATATGGTCAATTTATCGACGTGGGACGACAACTTACATATTATACCCTAAATACTTATTAGTACAGTTGTTTTCTACACAGTTCCATGTTATAGGTATACAATGTCTACCTGTGTATACAATGTATATCTGTGTATACTATACATACGTGTGCATGGGAACACGTAAGCACATTAAAAACGTATACGTTTAAAGGGAACATTTTATATTAATTTTATTGTTATTCGTCCGTCATTAAGTGCATCAACATCATCGTTGTTTTTACGTTTGGCTCGTAATACGCATATTCAAAGCCATTATATTTAATTTACTTTTGTTATTGTTATTATTATTATTATTATCGTCTTCGTAACTGTTGGGTGAGGTCAAACAACAAAACAGCAGATATACATGTTGTGTATTCAACATAATATTATACAACGTGTACTATTTTTCACGTGCGCGCGCCTAATATTATTATTCGCGCCCAAAATCTAATCATATAAAAACGCGCACGTATATGCCTCCATAACCGTTCTAGGAATTCTCATTATTCGTCACTTTAAGGTATTTCACCGGCCGACTAGGAAAAATAAAAAACATAATATGCGGTACGCACTGCAGTCGAAAACCTGCCGTCTTGGTTTCGTAAACATATTACAGTAATTGTCGGACATTTATTATTTTCCCTCGAAAAAGTTGTAATCACCACGTACGTAATAGTGTAATAACACGTGCACGTATAGGACTACCGCGCGGATAATCCGTCGCTTAGACCCGGTATACGGTATATCCACACACACACACTTCGCGCAAATGATGTATACGACAAGTAGTGGTTCTGGAATTTTAGCCCCTGCGAGTAACACGAAGTCGCGCGTGCGTGTTGTACATCACAGGTATTTTACGCGCGTGTAAATATATATTATATGCGATCCGTGGCATTCCGGCGTATAATTTATTTACATATAAATACGTGTACGGATGCAAAACGCCGGCAGTTAACGGACAACAACGCGCCGACGCCGTCTCGGCCATTATCATCATTAGACCGCCGCCTGCTGTAATACAGCGTACGGGTGTGCGCGCAGCCACCGCGTTTATACGTCGTATGGTACACACCGCCGAGTGATAATTGATAGCCGTGTACGTACGTAATTATTGTTAAATCGCGAACGGCGGCGGCGGCGGCGGTGCGCGTTCGTGTGAAGCCGCCGCCGCCGCCGCGGTGCGAATAAATCAAATCCGTCTAACCAGGATCTCGTTAAAACTGGTATGCCCGTGCGCGCGCACCGTCGATCCGCGCACGGGGTGTAGTACCACGCGGTACGCGCGACTTCGTCGGTGCGCCGTACGAGCTGTTAATCGCCGTGCTCGAAGGTCACGCCGACGCGTATAAATTACACGCTCGTCCGTTTAATATACATATTATATACACGTGTACGAGTTCTCGCCAACACCTGGATAATAATAATGTGCATCGTATTATCGTCATCATCGTTATCATTAAACACCATGCTAACCGTGGTGCCGCGGTCATTTTACAACATCAGTTATCGTAACCGGTAAATTACCGATATTATAAAATATTTCGACGACCGCTGTAAAGGGGCGTGTAATAACGTGCGACTGAGTACATTATACCTAACGCGTAAATAAACGGGACGCTACGAAAAAGGCCGTATCAACATAGGCGCGCAACTAGGGTAAAAAATCTGGGGGGGGGGGGCTACAGCCCTTCAACCATAACTTAAATTAACCTATAGATTACTCTAATGTACCATGTTGATATATTTAAGATTCTGAACAAAGTTGGATTTACTGCTATGTGTCTTTTATTGTACGTGTTATTGTTTGTGAGTTAAGTATGCTGTATGCGGTATGCTATGTATGACATGGAATATTTATGGGGAAGGGGGGGGATCATGCGTATCAATCGTGTGATAAAACGCGAGATCATGGTTTTTTTTTTTGTATGATTAACGTTTCCACCCCGGCCTTCGAAAGATTAAAAGAACATATATTGATTTTGATCGAAATCTAAAGATAAACACGAGATAAGATACGGCGTGACCTTTTTCGTAGCATATGTCTTATTTGCTACGAGCAAATGTTTCGCACGTGAATTTACGGACGCTTCGTTATGCACCATATCGTTATAATTTAGTTTGGCGACGTAAGTATTTAAACGGATGTTAAAATATAACACGGGTAACCTATCCGGTGGCTGGTACGGTACAAAATAACGCGATGCAATGTAATACGCTTATGCAGATAGTTTGTGTAGCACGTAGTTGGCCCATAAAATGTATAGAATACATCGCCGCGGCGAACGCAATTATGTCAAATATATCTTCATTAAAAAAAAAAAAACGTGTTTCGACCATCCTAGAATCGCCGAGCGGCTCCCGTTTGTTAGTATTTTGCTTGAAACCTTAGACCTCATTAGACGTTTTTACACACGGTTTAAAATAACGTTATATTATTTTATCAATGTTAATGTATGCATGTTATACGCGCGTTACACTACACGTTTAGTGCCGCAATATGATTATCACATAGGCGTGTCTGCAGCGTTTCTTTTCTCCACGCGGCACACAGCCCCTGACAAACACTCACCAACATTAATTCAAAAAACACCTCCCACAAAGGAGTAACATATCTGGAAATCGTATACAAGTACATAATGTGTGACATTTTAAGATAAATCGTTCTTTTTTTCTTTTTGCAAGAAACGTATTCGTCATTAGCCTATCTAGAAATATAATGATTTATGTGGCGCAGTCCGATCGGTTGTGTCACATTTTTTTTCGTATTTGCTATGAAATAAGGTATCGCGAACGATTATCAAGGGCAAACGATTAATTTTCGAAATCATTGGCAGCTAAGAAGAAAACCTAGAACGAAACCTAACTGCTGCATTACACATACAACTCATTTAAGTATAATACTGTACTAAACTGCATTTTTGCAATGTGCAAAAAAGCAGATACCTTTACAGTGTTTTCGTAAACTCAAATATTAATACAGGTACATATTACAGAAAGTCGCATAAACATGATCGAATGCGTAAAATACTGATTACGCACATACGGTTGCAAGTGAAGTATCGTTTTATAGTATTTAATACCTTGCACCGTCGATAAAAAATAAATATATTCGTTTTAATATAAATAACTGTATGTTCGTTTACACTGAAGTGTATACGATGCATACGATTATCATATTAACACTGCAATATTTTGCATCTATAATATTTAATAAGCTCAATAACCTTTTGCGCGCAATGTATTTTATTATTTTTTGATTGCATAATATAGAGAATTATATTCTACAATCAATTTGAAACAAATGTATGAAATGTAAACTTATAAACTATTATCAAATTATATACCGAGCGATAACTGCTAGAAACGGAATCATATAATAGAATTAAGAAAATATTATATTTTAGACGTATTGTTTCCGACTTATACAGTGCAATTTGTAGAAAAAAAATGGTGATAGTTTCACATTATTGTTGTAGTTGATTATAAAGATAATATTACAACTTAAAATTTATGTTCATTACGATATGGCCTGGGTTTTATGACGATGGAAAAATGTAAATAAAAAAAAAAAACAGTGAAACGTGTCTAAAACGGACCCTGAATCAGATGAAACTTTAATAATTTATCTTGTCTATGAATTTATTGACATGGCGTACCGGATAAGCCGTAAACTTGTTTCTAAACGGAATACATATTAATAGTTTTAGTTCCGTACATTTTTTGCTGCATTCGTATCCTTGTTACTAGTTGGAAACGTCCCGCGTGTTGCAATAAAATATGGAATATAACGGTATACGAAGACATTGAATAGCGCGCTGAAAATTGATATTGGTCGAAAACGATATTGTGCAGCGATGTTATCATGGGCACGATAAAAAATTAATAAAAGCGTTACGCGCACGCGCGCGCGTGCGCGTGTGTGTGTGCGTACATAGATGATTAACCCTAGTCGTCGACAAGGACTGATCGCACGGGGATCATGCCGCGCTTTGTACAAAGGGTCCCTTGCGGTTCGTGTAGTATTTTTATTTTCACATGATGACACAACAATGGTCCCTATCAATAGGGCTTTATAGCTCGTGCTACACGACCGATGCGCGTTTTCCCCGCGGATCATTATTATTACCATCGATTGGTCGTGTGATTTTTAATACATAAATAAAAATATTTTATTGGCATGCACCTGTGTCACCTTCATATATATATTGGCTACATTACAATCATAGGCGCCATGTACATGGGTGCCCGGGGGTTAAAGCACCCATTGAAATTATTATGTTGGGGTAGGAGGCTGAGCCCCCATTAAAATATTGGATATTTATAACGTGTATTTATAATCTCTTAAAACGTTGTATGATAACTATGCAGTATTAATAGAATTTCTTGATAATATTTCAAAGGAACAAAATGAAAATGGAGCATACGCCAGTGGTCATAGCAAACAATTATTTGATTTTGACTTTTTGTTTTATACGAAAGTAATGATTATTAATTTTGAAAGGTTTGAAATCCTAGATACAGCATTTAAAAGAATATCTTTAAGTTTTGAAGAAGCACAATTAAAAATTAAAAACATTATCATATCTATTCAACATCTAAGAGATGCTGGATTTGATGACTTATGGGAACAAGTTTCAGTAAAATCTAGTGAACTAAGACTGAAAAAGCCAAATTAACTTAGAATAAAAAAAAACCCTAAGAAATTACTTCAAGGTAATAGTAAAGGACGTTTCATAAGTTAGAGAAAAATACAAAATTACATTTTACGAACTTTTAGATATTACATTGTCATCATTAAATAACCGAAATTTTACGAGGACATTGTTATTGACCAAGAGCTAAGCCCCATTCCCCAAATTGTGCATTTATGCCTATGACACCAAGGTCGAGCAAGGCACCCAATAAGTTTTTTAAAACCTGGCGCCTATGATTACAATAATAATTCGATATAATATACACCGTATGCAAGGGATGTCACCAGTAGGTGTACGTAATTTGAATGACACATTAAAAACGAGTACCAATATAGCATGTAAATCGTAATCAAGATATACATATACTAGTTGAATTATTTTTTTTTTATTACATTACAATACATATACAACCTATTTTCCGTCTATTTATTTGTTAGTTTTCAATGTGATAATGCTTGATATAACGTATGAATCGCTAATTTATAATTTTATATACCTCCATAGATATTATAATAGTGTTTTCGTTTTTATATACTATAACAGTATTGGCGCCGAAGTGTTTGAAAAATACTATGACATTGTACATCAAGGGACCACTCGCTACCGTATTTATTTATCTTTATAATTAAAATTTTTTTTACATAACATTTTGTATTCACGGCCAAAACTCAATACCCAAAGGGGGGGCCCAAACCTACAAAATATAATATGACATATAATGTACAATGTATGCGACTATTTTATTTTACATGATTATTTAATATTTATATTAATATTCACGTATAAACGAAAAATTTCAAAATTTTTTAATTTGATAAATCATATTTAAATCAACTGTGTAAAACTAAGTTATTTCAACTACCAATTAAATTAATTAAGTCAAAAAGATTATTAGAAAAGAAAATAACTAGTTAAAAAAAATTAAATTTTTAATTTAACTTTAACTTTTTAATTAGTTTATGCCCATTTTTGAAAATTTGTTGTATTTGAATTAAGAAATTATCTATGAAATACTTGATAACGAGTATTGTGTTTATGGAAAGTGCTTTATCGTCACACATTCATTAAAAATAAGTATCGTAGTAGAATTTTTGTGAGTTACGAATTTACTTATCATCTGTGGAACCAAATTAAATGTTACTAAATAACTCTAAGGATCAAATTAAAATAAAATTGTAAAACTTGTATTTTTTTTATATATGCATTAAATGGCGCATCCTGATTAAAATAAATACTTTATAATTATTTATTTTCTATAAAAACTAATTCTATATTTTATTAATAATACTATTTTAAAATAGATAAATTGATATTTGGGGGCACATAAAGTAATGGTAAGAGGTCAAGGAGTATGCGAACGAAAAATTATAAGAAACAGTGGTCTAGGGTAGGGATCGCAAATAGGATTTTTCAACGTGCCAATTTATGACATAATTAAAATAAAAAAATTCAGCAGTGCCAAAAATATTTTTATTAATATAGAAAAATACAAATGAAAAATATAAATGAAAAAATAATGATTATAATGTAGAAAGTTGTGTAAAAATAGAAATAATTAAAAAAAAATATTAAATTATTATTATTGTTTATTAGAATACAACTTCTAGTTGAAGTGAACACACATTTCTAGTAATCTAGTTACACTATATTACAACATATAAATTATATTTTATAATAATAAATATAAGATAACAATACGTGATTGTGATATATATAATATTAATATGTACAATTGATAATTCAATTTATTGTATGTTACTTAAAAATCTATAAATATATATGGACAAATAAAAGTTTTTCGAGTGTCATCGAAAATCTCATGCGTGCCAATCTTGGCACCCATGTCACTTATTTGCCACCCCTGATCTAAGGTATAATAGTCAATCTAGGTAGGTCTTATAATTGTAGAGACAAAAGACTCATATACATCTGATGGTGATTGCAAGGTTTTTATAATTATAATTTGTCAATAACCATAATACATTTTAGCAGAAGCGCGTTGTCTGTCCAACACGAAAGTCGAATAAGAATTTTATTCCTCAGACCATGAAGTTGCAAAGGTGTTGTCGATAAGACGATAGTTTATGAGAAGTATGGTATATACTTGTACACAATTAAATAAACTATTAATATTTAATGAGCAGCAACCGAGATATTTTTTTCTTATCATTTCTATACTCACAATTGTAACTATTGATTTTGATCATAAGACAATGAAATTACTTGCAATACTTTTAATTAGAATATTTCAGTTTTAATTCTGAATGTATTGCAAAGTGTAATACATTTTTTTTTTTTTTTTTTTTAATGTATGTGGTTATATTGTATTGTTTCGAAAATTCGAAAATTCGAAGGGTGCAGAAGAGAAATGGAGTTATTAAGAAACTTGACTTTCTTAAATCCGTTATATGTTTGTAAAAAAACCTCTCTGGATCGGAAAATCGTTACTCCAGTATTATATTTTATTATGGAATAATAATATTTTATTTGAAATCGTACGAATATGCACAATAAACTAAATTCAGAAAATATAAATGTATTGTTAAATTTTATTGAATGCATTTTCAACACATGTCTATTGCCTGTTCGTATTTTACTCTTTAAACAAACTAATTGTATTATTACATTAAGCATAAGATGATGTTTTGACCCACGAGGCTTATATTATGTATAAGTATTTAGTAGATATGTTATACATTACAATAATAAAGTACGGGAATACTCTATGTTCAATACTTAATACGTTAAATAATATAATATAAGCGGGTATAACGCGTATAAATATGTAAATTTTGGAATCGTGCGGTCATGGTTGGAATTTTAACATTATTTATTAGAACTCCCCCATTCCATCTTACACTCCTTTACTTACTAATTTAAACCTCGAATCCCCAGAACAACGCAGAATCAGACTTTATTTATATTTATTTTATAAACTACTAAATTCCCAAATTGATTGTCCCGATGTTCTACATCAACTAATATTGCAAGCTTATTTAATAAACACAATTTTGAATAAAATATTTTTTTTTAAAAACACTAACAACGAATTATGCTGCCAATGTTCCAGTATCTAGAATTATGCACACTGCGAATACCTAAAAAAATGATCCTTTCTGTTCTGCTAATTTTAATTATTTTAAAAAACATGCTTCTCTTTAATTCAGTTGTTTCATATTAATTTATATACATATGTACTGTGTATTATATTTCATATTCTATAATATTAATTAATTTTACTGTTTTTTTTATTTTGGTTTGTAAATACTTATATTTAATATTCCTCACGAATGTTATTATTACAATATTACTAGTTATGTATGTATATATATCTTCCTATGCTTATAATCGGGTCCAAACCCGTTTAATTTTCAAATAACTAAATTATGCTGCACGCGCGGTGTAATCCTCAGTGGAATTCACAATTGGAACATTCAGAAAAACGCTTACGCGCCATTCGCTTAAAAAGTTTTACTGCACACATACATATATTATTATTATAATTTATACCACGTGGTGTATCGATCAATATTTACAGCACGTGAATACTGCAACTCGAGGTGTTTAATCGGGTCCGTGTGCAATGTTTGCGTATCTATCTACACATATATGTACTATATACTATAGTATTATATTACACAACATACGACAGGGAGTGACTTTTTCGTTCGTACAAGAATATTCAATTCCCTACTCGGACCGATTACAAACCAAAACAATATTAATAAAATGTTTTCGTTTTATATGTTTAATGATTTAATATTAACAGCTGACGTAAGTGCCTGTATAAACATAACGTATATAAAATGTAATTTCTTGTAAATAATAATCGTACAACTCTAGAGTAGGTTGTTGCCGAGATGGTGTACGAGAATAGGCGTATTTTTGAGGAGGGTGTTGGGTTTCTGGGTCTTGATCCCCCTCCACAAGAAAAAAAAAATTCCAAAGCCATAAATGATTTGCTACGAAGGCGTATAGAGAAAGATAACATTCATTTATATAATAAGGTTGTAAATAACTCTTCATTTGTATTCATAATAGAATAATTATTAATTCATATCTTATATGTATTTTTATAATATTATTAAATCATTTAGGTTTAAGAAAAATTTAACCTCCCCCCCCCAAATAATTTGAAAATACGTCACTGAGTACGAGTGTTGGTAAAAATAATAACTGTACAAATGTATGTAAATCGATGTTAATGTATTATTACGTGTTTGAAATAATATACGTACGTATGTATTTGTGTGTACACGTGTGTACGTATGTACGTGTACAACAAACGGTGGTGTGGAACTAGCCGACAGCGGAACGGCGTGAAATAACCCGGCCAAAGGTCTGCCGGGTCGGGACGCACAAAAAAAGATTCTAGAATTTTTTTTATTTAACGATACGCATTACTTTATTATAATAATTTTTTTTAACAAGATGAGTGTATCGGCAAAGTTCACTGCGTCATAACATCTCCCGTGTGTTGTATTATTATTATACGTATGCGCACGTGGGTTATAATTTTTATTGCTATTAAAACACACGCACCTTAGCGAATATTATATTACGCTTGTAGGCTTGTAGACGGCTGGCGGTGTGTTCTGAAGCCTGATTAACCAACGTTACACCTTACGAATCCTGCCGATAGCCTTTGTACCTCGGGTGATGGTCGGCGGTCGTTGCCCGCCAGACCGCGATGTGTACTCGTATAAATATTATAATTGGAGGTGCGCTTATTGTTAATATTATTAAAAAAAAATTTAAATCATCATCGCTGCCGACGACGAACCGTCTTAATACCATTGAGTACACGCGTATATCGAATCAAGTACAGTACTGGTCAGGCACGTATACTTTTTAGGGGGGGGTTCAGTAAATTTAAACTTACTATTTGTAAAAATATAGCATATGTTGAAATAATGAAATTAATTGTGTTTAAACAAATACAAATTATTAAACATTATTAATAAAAAACGTAATATATATTATATTCAAATTTCCAGGTTAGTTATCACCTAATTATATAAATTTTTCTTTTTCTTTTTGCCGATTCATCAAACATTTCTTCTGCATTAACTTCAATTGTCCCGTTTATATTTAGCTATTTCATATTATTATTATTATTATTTATTAACGCCCATTCGGGCAAAAAGTATACATAAACGGTAGTACACAAGTTAATTTGCCATCTCAGGTTTATGGGGGAGGGTTCTGACTACCAAAACCCCCCATGGTACCCTCTACTGGTAGAGGTATATGGTATAACTGTTGTACAGTTCAATGTACATGATATTTGGTGTATTGTGTGTGCATTATAATGTTCTGTACGCGTACGTGTGAAAGTTTGATGTTTTTTCTTTTTTAATTACGTAGAAATGTGTCTTACAAAAAAAAAACCCACAGGAAACCGTGTGGCGTGTTCAAATATGTAAATTAAATATATATATATATATCTATATATGGCATACGTATAGGTGGTATATACGCATAATAATATAACTATTATTCTCGGTGGTTTTTTTATTTTTATTTTTTTCGGTCAGCCGCGGCGATAACACACACGCGCGCTAACGCCGTGTTACGATTCTCGCAACACCCATACACGTGCGCGTACCACACACACACACACACACACACATACACATACGAGCACGCGTACACATGTACGAGTATATCATTGAAATACGTTGTAATGGAATTATCATGACCGCGACGGGCGACGAAGGCAACGCAAACAAGGACATGCCGCGACGCGCGTTCGCCGCGACCTACACGACGCGACGGACGAGGAGGCCGCGTGCCGCCGACTTGTTGTTCGCTTTATGCGTAATGCGCACGTACAAGCCATATCGCCAATATCATTCCGATAATGAAATCCGTCTAGCGGCGGTCGACCCTCGTCTCGGCCGCGCGTGGAGGACGATAAAAACTCGTTTCGCGGTGCGTACGTATTGTTCGTACGGACTTCATAATGGTTTTTTACCCTCGAACGGGGTACGGTTGGATCGTTGTCGTCTGAGAATTCGTTAAATCCCGTGACGATCGTGTTTCACGCCGCATTATGTTCCGTCGTCGCATCGTCGCCGCTACTCTTCGCGCAGTAGATTATCGTTTTCTAGGCCCCGAAGCGTTACGAATCGTTTCGAGGTGGCCAAGACGATAGGAAAGTTGTTAGCGCTTTTTTTTTTTGTTACCGAAATTTTTCGTAATAATACGTTTGTCGACGGAATCGGTTGTGATATCTACAAATGTCATTTATAATTATTATGTTCGTATTTATATCGAACATATTCGTGGTCCTAGCACCCGTGTCCCGATCAAGATCAAGATCTTATTTTTCATACTAGTCCTCCGTCTATCTAAACCGCGTTCTGAATTCCGTTTTTTCTTCATCTCACTTTTGTTGTATACAATTATTTTTGTATTTTGGTTTCCATCTTGAAACGTTATTCTGTGTGTTAACGCATTTAATACTAATTGGAAGTATTGAATTATATAACGAATGCGTATCGATCAGAGAAACGTAGCAAGGATATTCTACGAAATGTATTTACGATCTGTCTTTTGGTTTCTTAGGAATCGATATAATATAGCGCAGTGGGTATGAATTTTTGGTAGTACGCCAAGTCAAAAATCTGTACGTGACTAATTTTTCCAATGAGGTAATTATCACCGGAGCATTTACGGAAGGCGCGGCTTTCTCTGGACATGAAATCATCAACAGATCGGCTCGTGCGTACATATAAGATTGCGGGAGCTCGTCCGTCAGTTGAAGTACGCGCGTATACGTTTCGTCAATAAACTTGTTTGCCACGATGAGTGTGTACGAATTAAAGCGATATAGGTGCCGACGCTGTCATTGAAATCAATGTTTGTAAATTAATTATTACTGTACGCGTAGTCCGTCCACGCGCGCATAATGTTGTACGCACGAGTCAGTTGAAAAATATCTTTGATTTACGAGTCGAATAAAGTTGCCCACGAAAATAACACATCCGAATGTGTTTTGGTATTTCATTTTTTATTTTTCAAATCTGAGATCAGTGACGATTGAGTTTTTTTTTCTTTTTGCTTAGATTTACATTCGGGCTACGCGTACGACATGAACAGGATTTATTTATTACATAATATAGAATCACGACGTTCTACGCATTATTATACTGCAGGGTCGAAAAACGTGATGCTCTCGTAAAGAGAACATTATTTACCCTACTGGTTATTTATTGGTGTGCGTTGATATATACATGTCAGTGTGCGTTACATGCGCTGCATTTGAATATTTTAAATAACTCTACACAGATAAATGTGAACACAGAATTTAAAATTGTCAAAAAAAAAAAAAAAAATGTGTATTCTGTTACAGTCCTTCGGCTGCAGTCGTTATTATTGAACGAAAATATTATTCATGAGTTGTATACGAAACAAAAATTCACTTTATCAAATAATCCTATACCTACCGGTGCTCGATGTACATGACATAATTTTGTGGTATAAGCGTATTGTTAAAATTCAACTGAAACGCAGTTATATAGGTTAAGTAACGTCACGAGTTTCTAAGTACAATAATCTTTTATTGGTTATATTTTACAAAAAAAAAATGTTTTACAAGGTCATTAGATTATTTTCAACATAATATTCCAAAATTGAAAAAAAATATAATCTCGTTCAAACAAAATATCTGAAATCTCGAATGTAAGAAAAATATATACCAATCAATACGTGTCTGTGTTACATTATGATTTATTATACGTTTAATATTATAAAATATATATATCCTACACGTGCCATCGTATCGTAGTACCACAATAAAAATTATTGAATTTATCATGAAACCACTTTTGTCATCAATTGTTCTTTGGAACTGTCTCAGAAACATTCCGAACTTATGTATCTAGGTGTGTACATATATAAATAAATATATATTATAGTACAAAAACAATCTGACTGACTTCAAATAATTGGGAGAAAGGCGAATGAGTAGAAAAATCATCGTATTCGGATGTATAGGTACAGGATATCGACGAACAAGGTGTATACTAGCTGATCATGGTCCACATCCGGATCGCGGAAGGCAGTGTCGTCAACATATCTTACTTAAACGCATCGATTACGTTTTAAAATAATTTTTATAATGATCAACGAAGAAAATTATTTGTTTTTTTTATTTGATTTTACATTGTTATTCGATTGTATTTAACTTGGATTACAGTTTTTTTGGATTACAGATTTTTTTTTCTCGTAACAAAATCATTTGTTTCTAGGAATTAATCCCTTTAGTTTATTATTTTAATCTTCCGGACGCTCGCAGGAATCATTTGCCGACCGCTGGTGCATATTCGTATCTCGCGCGCACTTGATTCGACCGCGGTGCACCTAACCCATACGAAACACGGGCAGCACGATATCCGTTTTCAAAACGCTCTCCTTATTACATCCTCAATTCGCGTCATTATCACATTACTAATGACGATAATATTGTTGTAGCATACGGCATCGAGTTCTATTCGAAAACGGAAGTGTTACGTACACACGGTCATTTCCGTTGCCGATGAAAACAATGTACAAACATGCGTCACATCCATCCACGGGGACGTGTTGACTGGTAGCAAAGCGCACGAAGGAAATGAATCTGTATCGGATCGTACAGGTACCTGCTGTTGTACGGCCGTAAACAATGACGGCAATATAATGTGTAACACGCGCGCGCGGTTCGGACGCCGACAAGTGCGTGATTGAATAGAAAAGATCGGAAGTACAAATTATACAGGCGTCATGTGCGTGGGCACACATTCACACATGACGTGCGTATGTGATTTCCGCCGTGTTCCAAACAGGTGAACAAATCGAATCCGTGTTTATTCCGTGCCGCAGGAAGTCCAATTTCGGTCATTCATTGTTTGGAACACCTCCTCGGCAACAGGATTTTTATTTTGATTCCGTCGTCTTTTCCGGCCCACATGCCATGGACACGGGCACTTCGGACTTGTGATTCACAGACGTGTCTTTCGGATGTAACAGAATCGAATTGTCGTGTTCGTTGTAGTTCGCGGTAGAGTTGTTAAGGGAACACTGATTTTTCCTTTTTTTTTTTTAATATGTATCAGAGCAGTCGCCATGAAATATTGACCGCATGGTTTGTAACGGATACGATTTGCATACATATTTATACGCGTACGAGTTCACGTACATATCATACGCTTTTGCAGTTTTCAATCCAACGAATGTTTTGCATCAATCCCATACTCTCCGTCGCTGGCTTACCTCTTCAATTATTGGTATGAATAATTCATTTAAAATTTATTTATTATTTATTATTTTTTTTTTTCAGAATTTAATTATTGAATTCTTGGTCTTCTATGATCTGGTCCGTGTGTTACAGCAATCAAAACTAGTCCTAATAACCCTAATATACATAATATGTATATTATGTACATATAATGTATATTATACGCTAATGTGACGTGTGTTATGAACGTTAATCGGTTTATTAATATTTATCGGTAGATATTTATCGATACAGTATACTCGTATGAAAACGCATTTATACGGCATGTATTATGCTTGGTTTGGTCAATATAATATTAACAATCGACATTGCGCGTTTGATAAATACATATATATTTACTTGTTTTATTTTTTTTTCGCGTTGGAAATATTCAGGATGTAAGCCAGACGCATAAATAAATAAATAAATTTGATATGCAATTATAAAACCGTTTCATGACTCGTGCGCGCGGCGCAAGTACATTATAATAATACGACGATGATCGCGTGTACGTATAATATGTGTGTGTGTTTATTTTATTCACACCGAGTTATTTATAAAATAAGGACATGATCGTGTGCATTAATAACGTATTCTAACGAACTTTTTCGGGCCATTGTACTTCAATTGGATCGTTATTATCATATGACCTTTGGCGACACGCGGTAGTAACAATGAGCATCCTCCGTCACTTCCAGGACTCGCGGCACGGGTATACCTGTACATGTTCGATTATGCATCACGTATACCTTCCGTACAAACAATAGTTGGATGTCACACAACCACCACATATCCCACGTCGATTATAATAACTTATCGTTTTCCAGACGATTGCGGTTTTGGGAATATATACGGTTCATTCGGCCGTAACGCATAACACCGAACATGTATATATGATATAATATGTTTAATATGTATGAATATTCAATTACGTGTGCTGCGTGAGATGTGTACTTAACCAAATATTAAATCGTCCGTAACCCGTCGAGAACAAGTTTATTTTTGTAATGACAACCCGTTCTTCGGACACATATCGAAACATGCACGTTGAACGTTAAACGTGTGTGATTTAAATGATATTATTACAACCGTGTGTGGGGAAATAGTATGGGTGGATTAGCCCATTTCGAACGGACGGAGGAACGGTTTATTATATTAGCGTGTTTAGTACGACAACGATGCGTTTTTTATTTTCATTTTATCGATGTATTTATGATTCATCTATATTCATATATTCATATATTTATGATTCATTTATCTTTCGGGTAATAGAAATGCTAAACGCTAACCTAAAAGCTTCAGGCTTTGCCATTCTTTTCAGTACGGATAATAAGATGGAATGTTAATGATATTTTTGACATTTTCAAGTATTTTCCTAAAGAGAAAATAACGATTAAATGCTTACTGCAAATTAGTCAATATTATTTTACTTATATCAAAGTGTTTTTTACTATCATCAAAATCGACGAGTAGATATGTTAATCTTAAATTGTTTCAAAAATAAAGACATGACATTGAATCTAACAATTAGATGGAAAAAAAACATTCCCATCTCTTTTATTTTATTTCTACATTTTTTTATATTTTATTTGTACTCTAACCTTATATTTAGATCTATAAATATTTAACCCCAAATCCTACAAACTACTGTGTATTATGTTTTTATAACCCAACAGTGGAACGTCTGATAAGTATACTGTATCATCAAAGGCAACTTGTTAGACAGGTAGTCCACTCTGTAATTTTTTTAAATGAAAATTGTTTTTTCTCTAGATTATTTTTACAGATAAGTTGTTGCTGTTTTAAAATTTTGATTTTGAAGAGTGGGGTACTTTCGAAATTATAAAAAAAAAAGTTGAATTATGAAGTTTCTACAATACAATTGTTTGTTACTTAATGATTCTATGGATATGAGTTATTACTCACTAAGCTCATAAAATACGGTATTATGTATCATAATTATTATTATTATTATTTTTTTTTTTATTTTTTTTACATTTTTTTGTATTATTACTCCTTAATAGTTTCTTTGAGTTATATGATACTATTTTTAACTATGGATTTGAAGACCAAAATTTATAAATTAAGGTCAATTATATCATAAGATATTCATTAAAATGTTTTTGGTCATAAATTATTTTGATGAGAACTTAAAATTTTTAAGACTGCGTACGAACATTATTATCTAGAAAGACGGAATTCTGATCAAAATCGTTTACCGAACGCGATGATTTATTGCTGCTTTCAAAATTTGTAGTAAAAGTATAGCATTTGAATAATCAACGTAGGTAATTAAATTACTCTTAATGGGATGAGGCTACAATCAATGATACGATTTGTTCAACAACAAACGGAACGAGTTACATTCATAGCTAGTTCATTATACATTTGACTCTTGGTAACATGAACCTTGATAATTCGAAATTCTCGATATCTCGAATAAATAAAATTCCCCTTCAAATAACAATAACACTTAATGTTAAATAATCTTATTAACTCGAAAATGAATCTGACAAGTTTTCGATATCTCGAATTTTCTCATTCAAATTTTAATGTTAAGAATTATTTATCACCACAATTATTATTCGATAATGACTTTTTGCAAAATTTAACTATTTTAGTCAAATATTGGTAATTCAAACCATAACTCTATAAAATAGATTTCAATTTTAGATTTTTGCTATTTGTTCGTTTAATGCGTGCATCATGTGAGTGTTACAGTGTTAATGCAATGGTTGATATTGTACGCGTTATTTGGCTCAAAAAAAGAAAATTAACAAAACTGTCACTCGCAGAAAAAACGAAAATAAAAATTATAGTATAAAAAAATAAAGTTGCAATTTTAAAAATCTTAAATGAAAATTCAGTAACCCGTAAAAAACTGATATAGAATCATACTTCAAAAAACTTATAATATATAAAATGTACATAAAATACTTTATAAAACATACTTTTTAAAGTTATTTATGACTTGAAATTTTTAAAAGTCAAAAATTTTTCCCCTTTGAACTTCGAGTTATCAAGACTTAACTGTAAATATTTAATACCTTATTGTTTTACTAATGTGTATAATATAATACCAACACCACAAAAAACAAAAGAGAATATCGATCGGGGTATAAAAATAATCATCCGATGGTAATTTATGACGAAATATGCAAAATAAAATTTGAAAAAGGATGAGTGTATATTATATTGTATGAAGTATAGAATGAGAAAACTTATAAAAATACATAAACACAATGCGAAAGATAACACTATGGATTATCATATGTTTACACATCTAAATTGTTCCGAAAGGTGTTCGATGTTTGTAGTTTTAGTGACCCGTCAATATGTAAACGCATAGAAATGGAATTTAATGTAATTTTCACAATATCGGTGCCCCAAACAAGATTGTATTATTTAGGTACATTCACACGCGCAGCCTGTTTTGCAATTATTAGAACATAATGCACCCGTGTCTGCATTGTGATTGAATAGAGTGCATCATGTATACATGTACGTTCGACACACGTGCACGCATACACATACATAGTATATACCCTGCGCATACGTAACATGAGACGTGTGTATAATATTATTATTACCCACACGATATGAACTCATAAGTACTGAAATTGTACTTTCAACGAGTGTGTTTGAACAACCTATTATAGTATTTCGTTGTTTAAGTGGCGTTTCGTGTTCAGCAAACCGTAAAAGTAAGTAGGCCAAGATTTGAAGAAAAAGATAAATATCTTATCCTTCGATAACTTTAGTTTTTTTTTTTCGGAGGGCTCGTATATTTTTTTTTCGTTTTTATTTAATTTTTTTTTTTTTTTGTTTCGTTCTTACCGGTTTGTGAAGCCCACGGCTATGAAAATCATCCGACAGCCATAACTAGTTCTTATTCATTAATCATCCGCATGTACGATCCATTAAGGTCGGCAACGAAAATAATACGTATACATATAGGTACTACCTATTTGAAGAGCGTAGCAGAACTATATCAGTCTCACAGACAAAACTCTTTGTGTGCAACCGGCAAAAGGAGTGGCGCGAACGGTTACAAATTATACGCCACAACGTTTCGTGATATATTTATTTATTTATTTTTCCTTACACATAATTTTTTTTTCCACCGCGTTCGGTTTTGTTCTGTGGGCGAGTCATTATCGTAGGAAATGTTTTTCGTGTACGGCATACACATAGACACAAGAATAACAGTAATAATAATAACTATGCACGTGTATATCTATATACACACGTTCACTCGATCGAGATTGATAATACGTTTATTATAAATGTGTCAAATATACAGCGCGTGATCGTATATCATATATTTATGCATATTATACGTGTATTATATACACACAGACGGTGCTACTTGTTTTCAATGTCTCATTGGTAGATTGGGTATTACGTCGCATGTCGATATCGATTTATCGAGTAAAAGTATTCGTGGTTATAATCACTCCCCCAGTCAATACACTTTAATTTTGGTCCGAAAATAGTTCACTTAAAAAGCAAAAAGCATTTTACACAACCGTTGTGTGTGTTTGGTCTGTTTATACGAATTATATAATAATATAAACATGCATGCGTATAATGATTATACTACAGTCAACTCGCGGTGTAACGAAGTTCGATATAACGAAAATCTCGATATAACGTATAAAACTGTCGGCCCTTGAAAATCTCGTGATATAACGAAAAATTAAATGTATTTTGGCCCCCTCGATATAACGAAGTTTTTTTGGCCAAAGTTCATGCAATGTAACGAATTTTTACAATTTTGAAGATTGATATTCCACGTCTTACGAGTTTGTTTCGACTATTATTATGCGATAAGATAATGTCCATGTATCATTTATATGATCTACGTCTGTTAAATATAAATATAAATTTGTTGCTATCGACAAAGATTTGGCTATCAATGGAGTTCTCAATGACGATGAGATTTTGAATAAAGCTGATGACGAAGAAGAGTGTTCCGAAGATCCCCCGTAAGCTCGAATGAAGCAAAATTAGGTCTCCGCCCCTTCTTAAATTTTTTACAAAGACATGATATTGACGGCAGTGTATTTTGTAATATTCTAAATTTGGACAACACTATTAATCGCGTAAGCACAAGTAGATACACACAATAAAAAAAAATTACTGATTTAAATTATTGATTTTTAAAAAAAATAAATAAGTATGTATGTAATAAATAAAAAATGTATGAATGTATCTAATAAAATATTTAATAATAATCTAATTATGTGTGTAGATATTTAATTATAAAAATCTAATAAAATCTAAATTTTCTTTTAAATATTGTTTAAACAAATTATTTTGATTTATGCTTTTGATGTAACGAACTTTTTGTTCGGCGCCTTGAAATTCGTGATATCGTGAGTTGACTGTATATATAATATCGATAATCTTACGATAAAAGTTAAACAAATGAGCGATGTACGAGTACGACCCTAACTGGTACACTTGCAATTATATATAATGATTAAAATCAGTTGGGTAGGTAAGGGGAGAGGAATTAAATTGATTTCTTTTTAAAAAAACATAACAAGTATAACATTTTCTTCAGGAGAATTTAAGGTTTAACAATGAAAAATGATATCGGGCATATGACCCATCCTACTAGCCCTATAGGCGATTATTCTTTCCATAAAATTTACCATAATTCGATCACACTTTCCCCATAAAGTTTGTTGAGGACACAACGAATTTCTTGCTTAAATTCCAAGACATTTTGAATTTTGTTTTGGTAAATTCGTAACTCAGTGTAGAAGGTGTCAAGTCAGAAGATCGAGGTGGGTAGCTTTGGCCACGTAACGAGATTAGTCTGTCCGGGAACTTCTCACGTAGCAGAGGGTTTGTTTCTCTTGAAGTGTAACAAGTTGCGCCGTCTTGTTGTAATCATACAAGAATGCCTACTGAGCTCAGTAATTTTCTTTGGCCTCATTTGGACTAAATGAACATAAAAAATGTATGGTTTCAACTTGTCACACTTCAAGAGAAACAATCACTCTGCTACGTGATAAGTTCCTGGACGGACTAATCTCGTTGCGTGGAGACCAAAACTACCCACCTTGATCTTTCAACTTGATGCCGTGTGATTTTTTTCTTATGGGGATACACTAAGTCACGAATTTACCAAAACAAAATTCAAAATGTCTTGGGATTCAAGCAAGAAATTCGTTGTGTCCTCAACGAACTTGATGGGATAATGTATGATCGGATGATAAATTTTATGGAAAGAATAATCGCCTGTTGGGCTAGTATAAAGGGTCATATGTCCGCTTTATTTTTTCATTGTTAAACCTTAAATTCTTCTGAAGAAAATGATATACTTATATTTGTTAATTTTTTTTTAAAAAAAAATCAATTTAATTTATTGCAGATTTAAATCGTGCGTTCTTTTTAAGACACCCTATACTTTTTGATGCCTAGAGATAATATATTTAATTACTGGGCGGAAATGATGTTTTGGCAAAATTAAAATATTTGTAATTATTTTTAATTTTATTTAGTAGTCATTTATTATGCTTGATTTTGTTTATTTGTCTTTTCGTTTGATGATAAGTTGGAAAATAAATTATATTAATTATCAGAATATTTACTATGGAAAATCTAAGTCATAAAAACCTTATTATAAAATAATATTAATAACGTGCATCGTCAGTCGTCTCGGCAATATTATAATATCTAATTAATAATTAAATGAATTTAATTCATGAACTATTTGCTCTTATTAATTTGTTACGTGTTTGGATGGTATTATTTGAGTTTCTACATTTTGTAAGTTAAACACTGACATTTTTTTTTTTATACGTTCATAATACAATTTGTTAATGTTGGTCTTAATGATTTTGATTATATGCCAAGGCATTTTTTTTTATCGTTCAGTGAACATTTATTAAAATATTCATCCCCCTCTCTCCCAAATAAAAATAATTTTTTCTACGTCATTGATTCAAACATAATGGTTATAGCTCACGAATTTAATGACTTTCGCTCTTTGTAGTCACTGTACGATTTTCAGTAATCATTTACCTATAAGATCTTAATTAGATAAAAATTGCCTGGTATTTGAATTCGTAAGATTCGAACTTTACAATAAAAACTCGATAAACAATCATAATTGCTATTATTACCGTACAAGGTAACATGCCAGTCAGTCTAGACATATTCGCACACACGCGCAATCAGCAAATCACACTTGTATAAATGTATACACATAACGATAAAAATTATTGAATAATAATAATAATTAATCATTGCAAAAACACGCGTATTATGTAGGAAATATATTATATCTAGAACGATTGGAGAGTACACGTGTAAAACAGTGTACTACCTATTCCGCAGTACGAAATCGTGTATTTTTTTATGACTTTTTTTATTATTCACGCGATGTCGAACAAAACTATTCGTCTTGTACATTTTTGAGATGAGATTGCAATTGAAATGCGATTAGTGAAGTATCTACGTGGTTTTAAAAATAAAATACTCCATAAAATCGTATTTATCTGTATATATACGTGTGTCAACGTTTAATAAGTTATAACTTAGTACCTGTCGACGTTTATAAAATTGAGTTTAAACGCCTGTATAGAACAATAATGGATATGCAATAGAACGCATATACCTTAATATACATAATAATAATTTATTCGCCAAATCTATAAGACCGACTGGGTCCACTCGGGTAAGTATTCGCATTTGTTTTCTATATGTCTGGGCATCATCACCGTGTTTACAAGGTTCACCGAAATCGGTACGAGTAAAGTCTAATGATAAATTTGTCCTCGACATGATCCCATTTAGTCGATGATAATATCGTAGGACCGATAGCATATTATTATAATAATATTCATCGCATGTTCAATCACGTTTTACCGTCACGAAAAAATTCAGAGACCATGGAAGTGAAACGTAATATATTTTTATTTTTTTTTCAAAATCAAGTTAAAAGCAGTTTCATGACATATCACCATTAAGTATTACGAATATCTAATTGGAGCGGAAAGTCTGTAATTTTTCTCCTTCCTTTCAACATCTGTCTCTATGACTAAAATACACTTATGACATTGCGCATCGAATCGCAGAGTACAAGAATACAATTTGCGCATAATTTGGTCGTGTAGACGAACGCTATTGTTATTTTTCGTCGATTCCTTTATATCGTTTACCGATTTTTAATAAATAATTACACATATTTAGGGCTGCATATTATCTAATATTATTACGAGACGAAAACCTTTTTTAATTTTTTTGCATAGTACACGCGAACGTCATCGTCGTGTGTACGTGGGGTCACAGCGATTCATATTTATCGGCAAAGGTCGTTTATCACTTCTTATAGAATAACATATGATAGTATACAGTGTTGTAAAATATCACCTGGAAACATTTATTTTTTTGATCTGAAAAAAAGATTTATATAACATTTTTTTCTTTTTTCATTTTTTTTTTAGCAAACGATTTTTTTTAAGAAAACGAGAAATAATAATAAATACACTCCTATTTCACATCACGGATGTCTAAATGCAATTCGTGCGCCGCGGAATACAATGCGCGCCGATTTCTCTGCACATTGGAAATCCTAGGCGGCAAGCGTGTATTATGTGTGCAATATAATGTATAATAATGTATTTATACGCGATAACGTATTATACCTATTATATTTTTGTGTGCAGAAGAATCGGCACGCTCGGACAATGGGATCGGTTTCTGCCGGCCGCGGCGGCCATCTAACCGCGCGGTGGTCCCTGCAGCCGAATATCATTATACGTCGAATATATGTTATGGTCCCTTTGTGACCGATGCCGGCGCGCACGGGTTTACGACAAACGACGAAGACGGCGACGGGTTTCTTCTGAAAGAACCAGGTAATCCTCGGGCCGCACGCATTTGCACAATCATAATGCAACGGACGAAGGGGAAAAAAGGGGGAAGAAGAGAAAAAAAAAAGAAAGGAAAAAATCCGGCATTCGACCGGGGGTAAAGAGTGCGATTTCAATGGGTTTCCTGCAAACCTGTCCGTGACGAATCTCGCCGGTTGCATCGTTCGGCCGAGACGAATCGCTCACAATTCGTCCGGCGTGTCCAAATGCAAGGTAAACTTTACCCGCGATCTTTTATCGTTGTAATGCGCAGCGTCGATGAGAAGACGCGGCAGATGTTTCTCGCCCCCGCCGCCAACGGATCCTCTGTGTCCTGACTATCGTGTTCTTTACGAGGGTTTTAGCACCGTGATGAAACCGATTTTTCGTTCGACAGGGTAGTGGTGGCGGTTGACGCATTGGTTCCGAATTTTCCGGCTCGTTTTAAACGCTACATCGCGAAAACGAGGGAAAAAAACCGGCGCTAAATGGCTCTTAATGGACCCCATCGATGCGACGAGCGCGTTTATCCTCGGCCGTAAAATCGCCTATACACACCGCAACCGCCGGGTAAACCACGACAAATTCCGAGGGTATACGCGCACTCGGGCCCAAACGAGGAACGAATGTTAATGTCGGTCGTATATGAGTGTGTACGAATCGAATTAGAGGAGCGGCTCTTGCACGGATAATATCCATTGAATATATTATGATTATTATTTCGTGTTCGCGGTGTGCGGTGCAATATGAACGCGCGCGAGAGCTAAATACGCGTATCGATCTCTACACTTCAGACTCGGATCGCGAGTGCCTGTACACCTACCGTGTAATGAAAGCAGGCGAAACGATTTAGTCGGTAACATATTATGTTATGACGAGCATATAATATGTGATAACATTTACCATATACGTATGCGTTCGATGATTGTAACGCGTTTAACGATTGCTGTTTCGTCCGTGTATCTATACCGTAACTACGAAAGTGTGGATTGTTCGTGATAATTAATCTTTATAAATTAATGACTTTTAATTTCAACTTTTCGCTTTATAAGTGTTTTCGACGTTTTTTGTTGACATTTTTTTTTATAAAATAATAAATTAAAATTCACTTGTTTATTCGAATGACAAAAATAAAAATAAATTTAAAGGTATTTAAAACAAGTCATTTTTTAGAATGCTAATTATTCGATTTTGAAAGATTATCTTTTAATTCAAAATAATGATTGTAATTGATAACAATTTCAAAATTGTTATGAATGCAATTAGCTATGCAATAAAAAATTTAAATGTTTGTAAATGTTGAATATTTCACTTTAGATTCATTTAACATATTTTTAAAATATAATGTTTATTAATTTATGACCATTAGTTCTATACACAGTAACACTATTATATAAAAACATAATTTAGTTATGTGAACACATTCATTAAGGTTATAAAATATAAAACGAGAGCAATTTAATTTTTTTGTTATTTAGTTATTAAATTATTATAATATTCTAATGGGCGTAAGCTCTTTAAGAATATATAGTTTAAATAAGGTTATTGGCATATAAAAATTTTAGACACATTAATATGATATATATATGATATATATATGATAACCGTAAATAAACAAATGATGATAAAAGAATATGAAAATACAGAAAATAAAAATAACTATATAAATATCTCTTAGATATTCCTAGGTTGTGCGAGACTTCACCGTCAGGGGTGGATTAATGGTATTGTATTGGTATTTTTAACTTGAAATCCATGTTCCATTGCTGTTGGAAAAACGATTATGAGTGAAAGAGTTAAGGTGTATTAGTTTATAATTCTAAAGGTGGTTGATATAGTAAAATAACCAATTTTCTTAAGATCGTTTGATTTTTAACGTTCAAACTTCGATAAAAATATAAAAAAACCATTTAAAATTCGGAAAAATTGAAAATTATGTGACAAAATAATATACTAGTGATTTATTAATGATGATAGTTCGAATCTCTATTGAAATTTGAAGTTTTTCAATATTTTTTTTCCGTGTTTTTCAATTATTCAGAAACTGTTGTTATTCGAGAAATTCAAAAAATGCCCCCCCTTCTCATAAGTAGGTATCAACTAAGACTTGTCATTTCTATTTTTTATTTTGTGATGATCAAAAAACTCCTGGGCAAATCATATGTCCGGTACAAGAAAAAACACACACACACACACACACATCATGTAAAACTAATAAATTTCTCTTTTCACTCATAATCTAAAAAATAAAAATTTATGTTTTAAAATAATAGAGCATTTGCTCGAAAAACATGCTGAGATCGAACAAAAGAACAATTTAAAATACCGGAAATCTTATTAAAATACACGGACAATTAATGAAGATATTTAAAATAACAAAAATAACCATTATAATCTGACTGGATGAACTCGATACCGCTATGCGTAAGTATCAACTCGTTTGTGTGAATTTAAAATCTTAAAATTTTTATCCGACGAGTTACCTACAACTATGTTCACATTTTTATTTGTGTATTGATTTATAGTTGACTGAATTCGCCATTTCTCAGCTCCTACATTACGAGAGTAACGCACTGCAGTTGTAATTCTATGGTAACGAGGGATTTTCCGGATAGTACCCCGGAATGAGTTAAACACAACAATGTACATGCACGCCCGTAGGGGGTGGGCAAAGGGGCAATTGTCTCTACTGGGAATTCTTGTTTCAAAACAATTGTTAATTTAATACCACACATATTAATTACAACATAATTTTATCGAGATCCATTTATGAAGTTTAGTAAAATTTATAATATTTTTATTTAATCTAAAATGTATAGTCTTGAACGTATTTATTAATTAACAATGTTTACACATGACTGCATATCGCTTCAAACTATGAATCATCCCGAGTACCGATTTCTATGGTATTTGATTTTGTTCTCATATATTTTTAGATACACGTTGTTTTGAGCGTTAGAATTTTAATTTTGCCCCTGGTGAGATTGTATGTTTTGGGCCAGGAGATACCGTAATCGCTTTTCAGCGGTTGATAACCCAGGAAGGCGTGTGGCGGATTCGGCGTTGACCCCGGAACTGCTGCCAAAACGGTGAATGTATGCATATAGTGTGAGCTCGTGGTATATCGTGAAGTGTACAGTGCACGCGCCGCGTGTAACCGCGTTAACGATACGAAATTGAAAATCACGTAAAAAGGCGTATACCATTGCACTGTTCGAAACCGGTAATTAAAAGCGGCAAATGGTGGCAATCAATCAACCCAATTAATTACACGTTTGCGCTGCACGAGCTTGCCGACGAGTTTTGAAATGATATATGAAAGTTATATTGTGTTTACCGGATGTACGCGTTGTAGATTACAAGTTATCATGGTCCGTACATGTTATACAAGCGAATTGTTGCCGGTAAATCAAATTTTTTAGGCAAATCGCGCGCTGCGCATGTGATCATAACGATACATCACTAGCCGTTAGTCATATACAGAAGGGGTGGCCAACCGATCGACCACGAACACCCTTTAGCGTTTTCTTGAATTTTTTTAATTTTTTTAGGAAACAAATAAAATATTATTTTTTTGTTGTAAATTTGTGTATCTTTGTATATCCCATGGATATAAAAATGGAATTATTAATTCAAATGCAAGCGCAAACATCTCATTGAATAATTAAATTAACATAATAATAGTAGTAACAATAAAAATAGTAGTTTAGTTATAGTTAGTAGTAAATACAGTGGAATCTCGATAAGTCAAAATTCAAGTGAAATACAATTTTTTTCAACTTATCGAGGTTTCGACTTATTAAGGTTTTCGAATAACCAAAATTTTAGAAAAAAAATCTACTTAAAGAGTTTTTAAAATGTATGTATGTATTAAAGTTTTTAAGTAGCAACTGGAAATCAGTGCCGGCGCTAGGTATTGGGGAGCTCTGGACTAATAAGCCTTTAGGATATAAAATGTCAATGTGTTTCATGGTATTAAGATTATAATTTAAAATCACGGGGGCCCTTTAACAAGTGCGGGGTCCTGAAAAAATATCCTATTTGTCCTCCCTTAGCGCCGGTGTAACAGGCAAATCATACCCCCGGAAAATATTACCGGGAGGAGTAAGAATTTCCTAGGTATATTTTACCCTCGGTACAATTATCTTAGCTTATCGGTAAGATTATCCTAGGTTAATTATACCCCCTTCAGTGGGTACGATTATCCAAGGAGAGTTTTACCCCTCGGTAAGAATATCCTAGAATAATCTTACCTCCCGGTAAGAATTTACTAGGAATATT